>NC_052619.1:45322126-45622126 GCF_016545825.1 Eucalyptus grandis | reverse complement strand
AGACTGTCTAACAATTGAAGGTTGTTCTGGATAATTTCCTATATTATTTGGTGATCTTCGAAGATGTCTGTTGGGCTGCCCAAGGTGACGAACAAATTTGGAGTCTAGTTTAACTACTTGCATTTGGTCAAATGTCTTTAGTCCTAGTTTAATGATTCTTAATTGTGTTGTAGGTTTCAAAAGTCAAAATTCAAGTCTCTTAGTATTATAATGCATTTCTTAGCTCCTACGTCTTTATTGTGTTTTCTAGTTCTCATGACATTAATATTGTAGTTCCCATATTTTCAATGTTTAGTCTATTTCCTATGTAATAATCCCTTATTAAGACATTAATATTGTAGTTCCCATATTTTCAATGTTTAGTCTATTTCCTATGTAATAATCCCTCTATATAATAAGGCAAATTCTCAAATATAAGTTAGTCGATTATGAATATTAAGAATATGAGAGTTGTCTCTGTGTGAGCAAATATCCATATCCAGTTTCCATACCTTTTGGAAAGTGGATTCTTCCATGGAGGTGGGCCAAGGAGCACTGCATCCTCAGCTGGTGATTTTTTGTAGATATCGGTGGTGAGCTTCTCCTATCCGAAATCTTGTATCCCTAGCAGGTGGTTAATCTAGTAAGCCTTGATGGTGAATTTTGTCAATCCCAATCTTAATTTTCAGTTGGTGGTGCATCTTGTATGCATTGATTTTGATCGTATTCTATCATTTATTTGCATTTGCCAATTGATATCCATTCCACACATTCTGAATCTTTCCGTTATCACTCAAAACAACACTAGCCGCAACCTCTTCACCAATACTTGGTTGACTACGATGTCTTTCCACGCATGCACAGCTTAGTTCTTTTATATGGTTGTCCACGATGAACCTTGGTGACACCACATTCTATCATGATCCCCAAAGGCAACCATAGCACACGAGTAGGAAACTCTAGGGACTCCGATCCAAAATCGGTGACTGCACCCAGTGCATTAGGCCCGGTGGAGCCGATCGGATGGATCATATGGAGGCCAACCTAAACTCACACGATCCAATGGATCACCTGGACTCCGCTTATATGCTACGTCAGTGCAGCCAATTATTCAACATGTAAGAGAGGACATTAGGGTTTGACGGCTCCGTGCTCTTAGTGTCTTCATGAAGAGTGTCGAATGTAGTAAATCAAAATTCTTTCTTAAGTTCACATGTATGGACAATAAACAATTTGAAAAATATTTACCTAAAAATGATCACTTGTGTCTCTTCTCATTATCAACAAATTATGCTTAACCATTTTCATGGATGATTAAAATATTTTTATTTATTCATTTTTGTAGGGATAGAAGTAATTATTTTACAAAAATGTTTTATAAATCATTAATTTTTTACAAAAGAAATAGAACCCGAGATAATTAATTTTTCAATTAATTAAGCCAAGCGAGTCTTACAGAATTTGTGATAATATGCCATCTGGGATCTATACATCATTGAGACTCAAGTCCAAATTCGGTCCGCCGAGAACTTTCTATTTGTGAGCCACCAAAGAAATCGCCCTCTAATTTTGGAATCTATCTATTCAATTTTGGAAAACCTACACCATGGATGAAAATCTATGAAGCATGGACACGTTGCCCATGCTTCCATGTCATGTCCAACACGTGTCGGAGCGTGTTGGACATGTCGACATGCTCGGACACGGTTAGACACGCGGTCAACTTTTCTTGACTAGTTTTGACACTCGTGTCCGGAAGACGATGGAGGGTGGAGGCGAGGGAGGGCGAGGGAGTAGAGACGAGATCACGAGCGACATCGAGAGATGGCCAGAGAAGGAGCTGAATAGAGAGAAAGAAGAGAGAGAAAGCAAATTGCCGCTGGTGAGACGAAGCCACGCAATGAACCATCATGATGGCGAGAGATGGCCAGAGAGAGCAGAAACTGAGGCAAGGGTCGCCATTGTTATGATGGATCGGCGAGGAGGAGGAGGAGGAGAAGGATCAAGAGGAAGAGGAGAGTAAGGGGGTTGTGCGAAGAGGAAGGGGAGAGGAAGGGGTCGTGCAGCAAGTGGCGAGAAGGAGGAAGGAAAAGGAGGGTGGCTAGGGTTTTTGATAAGGGAACTAAAAAGTAATAAAAAAAAAGGGGCTGATGGCATGACTTTTGAGTTTGGGGGAGGGGAAGTGACAGCCTATCTGTCAGTAGTGGGGGGTGTGGAGGGAAATGGACGAGGGAAAGAAGGGGGTCGACCTTTGGGGATTTTTTTTTTTAGTTGGAAAATTAAATAAATGAGATTAAAAAATAATTTCGAAAAATAAAAGTACTAAATTTTGAATAATGATAAATTTTGGTCATTGTAGAAAATTATGGATTTATTTAAATAAATTGATTCTAATTTCTTATTAGTCATTAGTTTCATCGATAACTTTTGTTAAAGTTAAAAACATGTTTCGCATTAACTATGAATATATCTTTTGAATTTCTAATGAATTGATTTATTAATATTATTAGTGTAAATTCATTATAGGCTCTTTTTTTTTTAATTAATTAATTAATTAATTATGAATTTGAATCAAATTAATTAAAAATAAAAATATTCATTTAATATCTAACATGTTACAACGTGTCGGAATTCTCTATTTTTTAGAAATAACGTGTTGACGTTTCGTGTCGTGTGTCCGTGTTGCATGTCGGTGCTACTTAGATGAAAATATGTCTATGATTGGTCAAGATCTTTACCTGGCTTATTGAATGTTGAATGTCACTAATGACTATCCCCAAATTTCAATTATATAACGAGTGAATTTCATGGTTGCAATTGGTCATTAGGATTATATTATTGGAAATTTATATATGGTTGGATTCTGGGCACTTATACCTCGGTTTACTGTGACTACATGGATACAGTACTTGGTAAATTTACATATAGTTGATTGAGTAGTTGGTGCATATTGAACGGACAACATAGAGATAAAATATGAATGATAAGTTTCTCGAATGTCACTTTTCATGAGTCATGATTATAGGGACCAAGGATGCGACTGCCCCAAGAAGGTCAACTTGTCTCGGCGTGGTGACCCAGTCAGTCAAATGAGGGAGGTGACTACCACAATTAAAGACAGCAACCACTGCCGTTATTTGCATTTACTAGTGCAGATAACTAAACTAATGTCATGTGCCTAATTTACGTATATACGTTTACTACTTATCTAGGCTTAGGAATGATTAGTTACCTTATATCTAGCAAAGCACTTGCAAAATGTTGTTCTTACGTCTGGTCTAATATGACTTTTAATAAGAGATTGTCTTTGAGTACAATTAGTAACAATTTTTTTTTTTGCGTAAATTACTCAAAAACAAGTTTGGAATCCCAGCACTAGATAAAGGGGTTTTAATTTGTACAGAGATGGTGGAAAGAAGACTTTTTTACTAGTAGGAAGCTAAGCCACAACTACGTTCATAAGAAAGGCCATTCTTTTTTTCTCAATCCCCAGTTGGAGAAACAATTGAAGTTTTTAATTTTATGAGTTGTGTTAGAAAAATCATACATTGAAGAATTATCATAGTATGTTGCTGTTAATATATCATAGTAGATTCGAAACTCATTGACTTAAATTTTTAAGGGGAGGTGAGTTCAACTAAATATGTTGACTGCCTCGGACTTGGGCTCCCTTTTGGCGATCTCCTTAGATGAAGATACCAAAGCAGATAAGATAGATTGGTGGTGCACCCCACCCCCCCAAAAAAAAAATTTGTTCCGATGTGTGGTGAATATCGCAAAGAAATGTCATGATGAACCCGATTTTTGGGCAGCCTTGTCAAAGAGATTATGCTTTGGTCTGAAGATTCAAGTTGAGAAGGTATTGGATTTCTATTGTGTGAAACACCAATTACAAAGATGGATATTAATCAACCACATGCAAATGTAACTAACTACAGAAAAATGACATGACATCCCAAGTGTGATTTTCCATAAGTGCTTACAATTCAGCTTCCATGGCACTTTGCTAGCGTGGATCATGCGTTGCCTCTATGTAAGATGATGGTTCTTGTTCTTCAAAGATATGACTAATACAACATGTATGTTGTCGACTAAAAGAAACATACGAGGATATTGGGTAATGTGTACTTGGAGAATTTAACGTCGGACATATATAGTCTTTGTCCACATGGGAGGGTGAACATAACATCTAGAGTGTCGAGGTTGTCAAGTGATCATCTCTTCAGGAATTGCGGGAGGAGATTCAATAGCAAGAAGTGATGGAGATGCCATTGATGAATTGGACGAATGACGCTCCTCAAAAGATGTTGGTGATTCAGATATTGTGTCGGATGAATTAGGGCTAGTTAGTGCAACTAGTCCTGCTATAACCAGAAAGTATTTAGCATCCCTTGATAAATTATTTTCTGATGAAAAGGGCTTGTGACTGAATGAGTAGGCAATTGGTTGGGAGGAAGACACCATTCCTTTTAATGGAAATACATCTTCATGGAAAACAACATCCTTACTGATAAAAAAGGGGATAAGTACACTATCAGTACCATAAGTTGTGTACGGCACTCATTTTGGTGTTAAAAGTTTCTGTCGGATCACTTAAGTGCCAAAAAGTTTGAAAAATGCTCACTTTGGTGCCAACTCCGATCTGATTGGCTGGAAATCTGACATGGCACTTTTTTTATTATTAATTTTTGAAGTTGATGTGGCTCGCCGAAGAGTATAGTCAGCATCCAACACCAAAATGACGCCGTTTGATGTCTCCCCTAATTCAAAACCCTAAATCTTCGGCCAGTCGCCGTCCTTGACGGCCCCCACGCTCGGCAGTAAAATGTGGCTCCGACCTCGACCCAAACCTCGATGATGGCCACTCAGTAGCCGCAGCTTCGACCTTGACCCGACCCGACCCTGATCGCGACGATGGCCACTCAACGGACGCAGCTTCGACCCTGACCCCGACCTCGACCCCGACCCTAACGATGGCCACTCGACGGCCAAGTCGAAGGCCGTGATCTAGCCGATGCTCAGGGAGGCTACCAACAAGTGCACCACCATTGATGTCTCCTTCTCCATCTCCGATCTCCCCGATGAGTGTCTGGCCTGCGTCTTCTAGTACCTAGGCTCTGGCGACCGGGGTTGGTGCTTCCTCGTGTGCCATTGAGGGCGTTCGAACAGCGTCGAGCAATGGAGGCGAGCGAGCGATGGCGGCCTAGCGACGGCGGAGGCCGAGCAACAACGGAAAAACCCTACTTTCAATCCTCAAATAAAAAAAAAAAAATCCCCAAATGAGTTAAATGGCGTCGTTTTTGTGAGGCCATCCATGTAGGATGGCAAAACGACGTCGTTTTCTTAAGGAGGGCCGAAAACGACATCATTTAAAGGCATTGTCAATTTTTAAAAAAAAGCCACGTAATCATTTTGGCTGGAATCTTTCCCGGTAGCGCCAAAGTGATCGTTTTTCCTCCGATTTGGCACTTAAGTGTTCCGACGGAAATTTTTGGCACCAAAGTGAGCGTCGTACACAACTTATGACACTAATAGTGTACTTCTCCCGATAAAAAAACATCTCGAAGATAATTCCATAACTTGATAGCCCTTTTGTAAAGAGAAATATCCCATGAAAATACATGGAAGGGCGTGGGGATCCATTTTATCTCGAGAGCCCATAGTTGCAGCATAACATAATCATCCAAAAACTCTTAGATGATCAATCACAGGTTTCTTCCCATAAAGCATCTCAAGAGGTGTTCAACCTTCAAGAATTCAAGTTGGCATACGATTAGTTAAATAGGTTGCCGTGACCATACAATCTCACCAAATTTTTTTAGGAATTAAGGTTTGGTATTTTAGAACTTGAGCTACTTCCAAAAGATGTCGATGTTTGCATTCTACAATCCCATTTTGTTGAGAAATGTAGGTACATGAGTTTTCATGGAGCATCGCTTAAGAGGACAGAAATGAATTACATTCACTAGTGAAAAACTTGTACGAATCTTTTGGATTGTTTTGTGAAATTGATTTTAACTAAGGAGAATTTTGATAGATAAGAAAAAGACCCTTTGATTGCAGAAGAAAAACTGAAGTGGCACGGGAATAGTCATCAACAATAGTTAGGAAATATCAGGATCCATCACAATGTGGAGTATGATAATGACCCAAAATATCCATGTGAATCAAAGAGAAGGGACTAATAGCTTGAGATATACTAATCGGAAATGATGCTCGGGACTATTTGGCTAAAGGACATATTGGACATTTAAGGTGTGGGAAGAGAGTATTATGGCCCATACATTGATGAGAAATAAGAGTTTTATTGGTAATGGTGGAATTACAAGAAACACTCTTATTTAACAAATCTAAACCCTTTAAGAAATTTGTCCAAAAATAAAGTCCTTCTGTAATACTACCTAAGCCCATCAATTTACTTGTCGAATGGTCCTAAAAAGAGCAATTGCTAGATTGAATATTGCATGACAATAATTATCCTCACATATTTTCGAGATGGAAATGAGATTGAACTCGAAAGCAGGTAAATAAAGGACATTTTTTTAGGAATATGTGTGGACTAAGATATACAGAACCTATTTTACTGACAAAGGTAGTGTTTCCATTTGGGAGATGAGCAAATCTGGAAAAATGAGGTTTTTTTTTTTTTTTTAATATGGAAATTTTTTTATTGCAAATTATGTAGTCACTATCACCTGAGTCAATTATTTGTGCATCAACTGAAATTGAATTCTTTTATGGGAAAGTTGTACCTGAGAAGCTTTCAGTCTTGTTGGTGACTCGTAATTGATTCAGAGCCTTCATAATATTCTGGTACTAATCCTTAGTAATTATCTGATGCATTCCTTGTGCTAAAACATGATAAGCAAAATAATCTTTCTCCTTTTTTTCTTTATCATTTGGCTTTCCATGTAATTTCCAACATGTTTCAACCGTATAGTGTGGATGTGTACAGCGGTCATAGAATTTACCTTTTGTTTTTGAATTTTGTCCACCATTTCTGTGTGCTAACTTGGTGCTTCGTGAGCCATTGGATGGCTTAAGACCTGATGCTAACGTGGCACCATATGAGCCACTTGATTCGGCTAATGAGTGGGTGAATTTATGGATGTTGGATCTTGACTTTTGATCTTGGCCATCCATTGATGGAAACCCTTAAGGTTTCCTTCTTCGTCCACAGAATGGAGGCCGCTCATTGCCGGTGTGCCCCACTCCTCTATGGCTTTAGTACGGTGGCTCCATTAAGATTTCGGTAGCAAATCCTTCAACCCGTCCAAGCTTGGCTATGGCTAATTGCTGACTTTCCCTTTGGACGGCCAGTTGATAGATTCGGCTGAGCGATAGCATTGAGTCCATTGCCAAAACCTGTGATCAGAAAGTCAAGTACGTATCATTGAGAATGAGTGAGAATCTCATGATCTTTTCTCTTTCCTTTATTGCGCGATATTGTTGAAGAGTGGCCTTCGGTCTCTCCAGTTGTTCCTCGGCTACCTCAAGTTCGTTCCACAAAGCAGATAGCCGATTGAAGGATGTGGTGACCGAAAGATTGCCCTACTTCTATTTGGATAAGGATTGAGTGAGTGTGAACAATTTCACTTGATCTAATTTCTTGTACATCTCCCGTATATTTTCCCAATTGTTTTCAAATCTTTTGTTGGTGGGAGTCCAACTGCCATGTCAGGTGTCAAGCAGTTCTTGATCCAAGAATGAACTAGTTGGTTACAAAGTCGCCGATGTTGTTGTAGTCACTTATTAGTTGGGAGGGGATATCTCCGTCAAGGAAGTTGTCATTGTCTTTTATGAAGAGTGCTCGTCGCGGATTTGGAGCCTAGGCGAAATAAAGGTTGTTTGGCTCGGCAAGTTGCATGCTGATCAATTGGAGTTCAGGCCCATTGATTGGCAAGGTGTATAGGGGATCACCAAGTTCTAGGTGGCCGCCATAGGTTGGGATTGTGTACGGGAGGAATGCTACGAGTTTGAACCCAGGTTGAAATCTAGGTCCCAATGTTAGGTAAGGATCTGTCCTTAGACTCGACTGAGTGGGGTAGGATCTTTGACCACGACTCGTCGAGCTCGACCCATTATTTTGGTTGGCTCCGAAGTGAAGTGAAGCTCGGCCCACCTCGATGGGTGTGTCCCATAACCTGGAAATCCCCCTTCTCCGAATGGGCTGTGTTGTACCCATGTTTGATTTGGTCTAGTGGCCCATTGGTGTTGAACTAGAAACCAGTGAACTGGTGGCCATTAGGCTGGATTGGAAGCTTGTATTGGAGGAGGAGTAGATCTAGCAAAACATTGAATAGAATTGTCTTCTTCTTCAATTGGATCAATCTGATCTAAGGCTCTAATACCATGCCAGAAAGTGCATGGGAGTTGAAGGAATTTCTTGTATTGGTTTGTATAATTGTATACATGTACATTGTCCTTTTTATAATACAAAGAATAAGGACAAAAAATAGGAAAAAAAAAAAAACAAAGGATTGCATTTCCTAATTTACTAAACCAATTTCGGATTGACTGAAGCATTAACTCGCAACTAGGATCAATATCAAATTCGATATCTTCAATATCTCTAGTCATATATGTTTGGGAAATCCCTTATGATGTTTTGAAGATGACAAAATAAATCAAAGGTTGCTAATGTGTTTAATGATTAAGTAATAAACCATGCAGATAATAGAACATATAAATGATATTGTCAAAGTTTGAAGATGGCCAGAAGACTGAACGTAACACTTATCCAAAGTATATTCTGAAGATTTCCAGACTTCTATGTCAAAGTTTGAAGACTGCTAGACTTTAGTGTCAAAGTCTGTTCTACATCAGAAGTCTGCTCACTCTAACAAATTCCAGATTGAATTTGAATAAAGAACCAGAAGACAGACTTTATGCTGAAGCTGAACCAGAAGACAGATTCTATGTTGAAGCTCAACTTATTTAGACTATGTCTAGACCTTAAAGCTAAATTTGTTCAGAAGCAGAATATGCTCAGACTCAAATTGTAAAGTCTATCTCTCTCAGACTTTACATCCAGAATGAGACAGAACTTTCTAAACGAAGAAGCTCTAGTAATCTGGTTTGGATTCTACATTAAGATTGATTTGATTGATTTGATTGATTCAATCTAATTGATTGACGATTGGATTTTGAATACAAGAACTTTCTAAACGAATAAGCTCTACTTATGGAAACCAAGATTCTGTTTGTATGGGTGATCGGAATCAATTTGGGATTCTACTTTTATTACTCAACGGCTACCAAATATTCTAGATACAAATCTCTCCAATGGGTAGATTGGAAGACGATCCTCGAGATATTGTCCAACGGTTAGTTTGGAAGTTGAGGAGTATTTAAGGAGATGAAGGACCGATGAGTAAGTAAGAGATAGAGCATAGAATTTATAATTCCAAAGCTTGAGCGAACTTCGATCATACACTTGTCTTTGGTGAGCTTAAACGTTTGTGATCATGAGAGAAATACCAAAAGAGTGACTTAGTGAGATAGTGTGATCTACCACTAAGTGTTTGCACACAAAGTTATAATCTCTTGTTGATTGCATAGTGGAATCCTGCCAAGAAGGCTGTTAACATGGGAGAGTGGACATAGGCTTGAATTAAGCCGAACCACTATAAATCTTGTGTTCTTATTCTCTTCCCCAAACTCTTTTATTTTTTTTCGTACTTCTATTTAATTGTTAGAGTCTGAACAGCTCAAATCTGCTGCTCTTCAGACTCAGTTTCAAAAGTTTGTTGTTATTCAGACTCAGGTTAAAAAGTAAATGTTTTCACTGCATTTTGCAGAATCTGTTTTTACACCTATTCACCCCTCCCTCTAGGTGTTCACACTAGCAATTTCAATATCTTCAACAGTTAAGTGCTAGTGAGAAATTCTAGCCAAAATGCTGAGATATCATTTTTCAAGTGAAATGAGTGCAAAACGACGTTGTTTTACATGTTGACGTGACTAGATAAGCTGAAAACGACGTCATTGTGCATGCTAATGTGGATAGATAAGCAAAAAACGACGTCAATTTGCCTCATATGTGAATTTTAATATAAATACTAATTAAATTAAACTTAAAACAATTATTTAAATAATAATATTCATAAAATAGAAAAGGAAGAAGAAGAAGAAGTTGTAGAAGGCTTTGGGCAAGGGCTGTGCAAGCCTTCATTGTAGCCTCCCATTGTCATCAAGAAAGGCCAACGATGGTGGGGAGTCGGCGGCAAGGGCTTGCACAGCCCTTGCTGTTCTGCGATCTCTTTTTTTTTTTTTTTTTTTTTGAAAAAAATATATTTTGAATTTAGTTTAATTAATATTTATATTAAAATTCAAATAAGAAGCAAAATGATGTCGTTTTGGCTCTTCTTTACTGTCTCAACTCTCCGGCAAGCCAAGTAGGCTAGTTATATTAATAAATAACTTACTTGTAGGATTTCCAAGAGGTTTCGTTGGTTTTGGTACTTAGACGTCTCAATTTTCAAAAAAAGTGGCACTTATATGTACTCTTCGTGACTTTTAGAACTTAATTGTCCTATTATGCCAGGTTTTAGCACTTGTGCTGTACTTCTACCCAATTAAGATATAACGTTGTGATTTTTTTTTTGTTAGAGAGATATTTCCTTTGATTTCGTATCATCTTCCTTAATTGATCTTGATTGATTGTAATTGATATTGTAATATTATATTACTTTAGATAGTCACCATGTAAAATTTATACTAAGCTCGTATGCTTTTTATTATAGACATTATGGGTGATCGGTTTTCAGTTTAGTCTAGTCCTACCTTGAAATCGGGAACATAACTGTAGGGACTAATTCCTAATTTCTGGAACCAGGGACAAGATTGGACTTACTGCTCTGGTCTAATTCTTGGATGGGTGCAGTCAAATTGGTCAAGTTTAAAGAAGAGAATGCCTTGAACTCCCCGAGAGATGAAGGAAACCCGGTGAAAGGGAAAGACCAAAAGAGGAGAGTAGTCGTGAGTGTCGTGGGGCAAAAGGAAAAAATCAAAAGAGAAGAGGAGGCTGAGCAAGACATTTAATTAATTAATAAATAAATAACAATCGGTTTGGGCATTTGGTTTGGTTTGATTCCCTACTTGGATCAGGGAACCAAACTGCCTAGATACCAGTTTCACTTTTAAGAACCAAGAATCAGCCCGGCACTTTCGAGAACTGGACTTAACTAGCCGATTTAGTTTTGTTCGGCTCGGGCAGTTTTAGATTCAATTTGTCTTGTTTACTCCTATTAGGTACGGAGACCTTTTGTTCTCTTATCTTTTGGCCACGAGAATAAAGAAAAAAGAGAAAAATAAAAGCATGGGCTTACACACTTGCTCTTTCCTACATATCAAACTCTCCCCCTACAATTAGGAATTGTCACGCTCTGATTCTCAAGCATGCGCACATCCCTTACATTGGTCAATTTTTAAATGCGATATCCTAGGACTATGTATCGCTGATCCTTTTATTTTCATAAGCACATGCGGAAGCAATTATAAATCTCCATACAGTAAAGCAATGAGATAGAAAAACAGGGCCATGATTTTTCATAATGAAATTCACAACCTTACTTTTATACATAGCACAACCCATAGTGTTTTACTATACTATTCACAAAGGTCTAATCTCACACCTATCTACAAGAACACAAGGTTCACACAAAATAGGATGGAATCTCAGTTCTCATCCGGGTCGTACTCAAGATCCTTCTTTGGATCATCTTCTTCTTCAAAATCTTTCTCCTCCTCAGGTTTTACATCAGGGTTCTCCTCCTTAGATTCCTCCTCCTTAGGCTCCTCATTAGGGTCTTGAAATGGTTATACAATAACCATTGAGACCATATCTCAGCGAGTTCTATCCTCTAAGAATCGATTAGTAAACCAATACATTATCCGAGCTGCCTATGCACACATGGGTCAGAGAACTTACCTTGGCCTCAGATTTCACCTGCAAATAAGCACAGTTCAAATAGGCACCCATCATAATATCACGGATCAAAACATCGATCAAATTGACTTAGTCGATTACATGTCAGTCGGACCATTCACCGATCATTTCCATTCAATCAATCAATTCACGATATCATATCAAAGCAATGATCAATCGACCTAGTCACTGAGCCACATATAATTACATGTAAGTCGGATTATATCTTAGTCACTCCCAACCATACTATATAATTTCCAATATAATACCTAGTCACCGAACTGCATATTTTTCCTCAGGCGTCGATTTCGCCAAGACAATATACCAATCACCCATCCCACATATTTTTTAAGGCATCGTTTTCGCCAAGGTGATGTACAATAAACACTTTATGTGCATGCTCTCGAGCGTCGTTTTTACTGGGATGATATATTTAATCACATAGCCAATATAAACAATTTATGTACATTCTCTTTCAAGCATTCCAATTACTTTCAGCCACACTAGCACGATATTCGACACACAAAATACAACCATATAAGCACAATCTATGCCACATAGGCATGTTCTACACCACACATGCATGATTAATTATCGCTACACATGCATGATTAATTATCGCCACACATGCATGATATCTTCAACAATTTGCGTGCATTCTCTAATGCCAAAGTGATGTAATAATCGTTGAGCCATGCCACACAACATTTCTTCTCATATTTTATCATACCCAATAAAATATTGTGCATGGCACACGGTTAGCCTTAACAAAATATAATATTTTCCTTTCCATAACTCCCACATTTTCTGTAGTCCACTAAAAATATTTTTGGCATTATCAATCGATGCCCGGTTATTTTTCAATTAATAATCAACATTAATTAATTAAAGAATAATTCCCAAATTCACTAATAATTCAATTCCGCACAAAATAATGCTTAATTAAATAAACGGACTGCGCCACAACAATCAGCATAAAATTCTGGTTGTCGGCTATTCCTACATAATTTCCAGAAAATAAATAAATAATTGAATAATTTCGAAAATTAATAAATAAATACTAAAAATCCAATTTAGGCTCGTTGCCTAATTGGACGTCGAACGGATCGGGAAAATTCTGAGATGCATTCAATAAATAGAAGTATGTCTCTACTTGCTAATTACACTAATCAATCACTTGACATGCATCATTAAGTCACTAATTAAATTACTCTAAACTAATCCAACCACATAATTACGCTTAATTTAATCTAATCAACCCTTAAGCGTCTTTAGCAAACTAAGTAAGGATTAGTGAGCAAAACTCACTTGTTAAAAGCGAAGACTGCTTCATTGTGACGACAGCGCAACGGTGGCTGAAATCCAAATTTTCGGCGACGTCGGCGGACACTGGCCAGGCTAAAAGCTTGACAAGCCCGCAGAAATTTCTGGGCTTAGACTTGGGCTTGGGCCTGCTGGAAACAGAAACTCGTTGGGCTTCGTTGGACCAAATTCGCTTGGCTGAAGGCTGCTGGGAACACTGAATTGGGCTAGGCTTCAAGTGGCTGAACTGTTGGACTTTTGGGCTGCTGGAAATTCATGTGGGCTTCGGTCTTCAATTGGGCTGAATGAAGAAGCAGCTGTGGCGATGGGCTCGGTCCAGCTGGCATGAGCGAAGGAAGACCGAAGCAGTTGGTCTTCATTGAGGTAGCAACCCACGCGAAGAAGCAAAGAGCAACTGGATGTGGTGGACGATGAAGATGGGAGAGCTTGGTGGGTGCTGCTTCGTTGGCTTACGGTCAACGAAGGGGAAAACTTGCTGGTTTTGTTGACTGAGGGGAGGTAGGCTGTGAACATGTGGCGTGGAAGACAAAAGCTGGTCGGTCGAAGATGGAGGGCGGCACCGAATGGAGAAGCGCAAATGAGGAAACGGCTGCTTCGTTGGTGTCTTCGACCGTGGGAGCCGAAGGTGCGAGGAGTTGACTCGGGGACGTGTGGCTTCGGCGAGGACGCAGCTGCACAATGGAGAGAGCGAATGTGGCAGTTGCAGGTGCGAAGAATTGAAGGAATTCTCGATGGAATGGAGCAGCTGGCACTTGAAGAAGCTGCCAGGGTCAACAACAAAGTGCTGTTAAGTGCTGAGGTTGACCAAAGGGGACAACGACTAGTGTAGGTGGGCGGTCTTCAAGAGGAAGAAGCTGCAGAAATTAAATAGAGGAGGAGACGTCTTCGAAGCACAAATGAAGGAGAAGCAGACGTGTGAAGGTGAAAGTGAAAAGAAGAAGCAGCAAAGGGGATGAGGGAATCGACTAATTGAGGCGTGCGAATGAGATGAAGGAGGGGCGTGTGTATGAAGCCAGCTAAGAGGGGAAAGATAGTCAACAAATCTTAGCCAAAGAATTAAATGCTTTGGCCCTCTTAAAGCCCACACAAATGTAACCACTTAGGGATTCGTCCAATGGTCACCCTTCCAACATGAAAGGGGGAGGTGGGGGTCAAATCCCCACATTTTTAGGGGGGGATGGGGTGGGGACACGTAAGTTTCGGGAGTGGGTTTCGACTCCCACGCCCTGCAAGAGGCAGGGAAAAAGTGAGAGTGAGTGTAGAGTAGGAATAGAGTAGAACCGACAAAAAAATATCTCTAATGTCCCCCAATTATTTCTTGCACAATAAATCCACCAATAATCAAAATTAAAGCCAAAAGTTTGCTGCCCAAACTCCAGCTCCGAATTTCACTTAAATTAACTTCAATTTCATCCTCAAATTCTCTAGATTTGAAGTCCAAAATTGATGAAGAAAAGCCCACAAAAATTCCACACTTTCCTGTCATCAAGTAGATCGGTCCGAAAGTTGGAATTCCCTTCAATTGAGCCCATTCGAATTTCCATTAATTTTTGTGACATTTGAAATGGTTTTCCATAAAAATCCCGGAATCTCTGAAAATTTCTCGGAGGATGAATTGACATTTCTAAAATAGATCATGACACCATAGAACTTTCAATTTCTGAAATTGGGTTCAAATTCACGGTTAATTTCACTCTGGCATATTTTTAGCGTAACTTAGGCTATCAGGTAGTTTTCGGAGATTTTTAGTGCAAATGACCTGTGGTCAATTTTCTTCGAGCCACTATAAAAATAAGAGGATTGAACCATTTCTTCTGACTCTTTTTCAATTGGCGACTCTTGGTGGTCGTGAAAATTTTAAGGTTTCAATCACGGGCACATGGTACCCAAAACGACAGAAAATCGGTCTATTGTCGATTGACGAGAATTTTGCAATCAAGTGAAATCACCCACACTTTGATCACATATCTCAATCGAATCAACCTATTCCTGATCTTTGATCGATTTTAACAATACTGTAACGACCCTTGCAGATTAGCACGGTCGAGCAGTCGACTTCTGGTCGAATTCTCAAGTCCATTGCATTAAAATCTCTTAATAACTTCCCAAGATATTTTAGTTATCTCATGAGTGATTGAATCTGAGAATAACATTATAGATGTATCAATGAAAGGCCCGATTTATTCAATTGAAAATAGGACTGAAAATTCAGGATGTCGCAGGAACCACTTTCCCAATGGGCTTTGGGCAAATCTAAGTAATATTTTAATAAAATATTTGGAGAGTTTTGAGGAGATGAAACTAAATTAGTCCAAGGTAGGTTCAAAGATCTTTTGAATTTTGATAATTTATGACAAGATACTTAGGGGTTAGCGTGGTTCCATGGTAAAATTTGGAACACGATAATCGAACCTATAGGAACCTATATGGTTATAAGTTTCAATGTATGTAGGGTAATGTGACATCCCATATTTTCAGTTATGTTTTCTATTGAATAAATTGGGCATTTCATTGACGGGTCTATAGGGCTGTTCTCAGAGCTGATCACTCTCGAGATAACTAGACTATTCGGGGAAACCATGAAGGATTTTAAGGCAAATAAACTTGAGAATTTGACCAGGAATCGGCTGCTCGACCGTGTTCATCTGCTGAGATCATTACGGCACAGACGTAAATTGATTAGAGATCAGAGATAGGTCGGTTCGATAGAAATGTGTAGCTAATCGTGGGTGATACCACTAAATTAGAAAATTCTCGTCGGCCGACACTAGATTGAATTCTCTATTATTTTGGTACCTTGTGTCCGTATTTTTATTATCGGGATTTTTTACGACAATCGAGAGTTGCCAATGCGTCGAATGGGTTCATTGTGGTTCGAAGAAAATTGACCATGGGTCATTTGCACTAAAAAGTTCTGAAAACTACAAAATAGTCTAGGTCACGTTAAAAACGCATCGAATGGAAAATAACTGTGAATTCGAACCCGATTTCAGAAATTGAAAGTTCTGTGGTGTCACAAGCTATTTTAGGAACGTCGACTTATCCTCCAAAGATTTTTCAGAGATTCCGGGATTTCTACGAAAATCCGTTTCGGACGTCGCGGAAATTAACGGAAATTCGGATTGGCCGGGTGAAGAGATTTTCAACTTGCAAACCGAGCTATATGGTGAAGGGAACTTGCAAAAATTATGTGGAATTTTTCTACACCAAAATTGGATTTTGAATTTGGAAATTTGTTGAAGAGATTGAAAACTAAAATGTAAAATTCGGAGATGTGGGAGGGCTGAATATTCTTGGCTCAAAATGGGATTATTTGGTGGATTTATTTGTCTAAAAAGAAGTAAAGGACCAAGGGATAAACATGGGTGCTTTTGGGGGACAATGCATTCAATGAAATGGGTTGGCTTTGTTGACTTTAGGCCTCATTGTTCCAAGCTTGCCGTGCACGCCTCCTTCGTCCCCATCTTCCTCGCACAAGCTCTCTCCACCGAATCCCCATCTCGCAGCCTCAAAACTCTCTCCCTCTCTCCGTGTATTTTTTCTCACGCCCTCAGCCCACAAATTCCTTTCCACGAAGCTGCTCCACCAGCGAGTTTGTCGGCCACGTCTTCAGTGCCAGAGTTTCTTCGAGTTAGTTGCTGCCTCCACCGAAGATTTTCCACGAAGCAGCTGCCACTCGTCCGCTCCTCCGCCAGCTTGCCCCTCCACGGTCCATCTTCAACAGAAGTCTTCAAGCGACGCCACTCAGTTGAATCCGCAAGCTGCTTCTCTCTCTCGCTGCCATCCTCGTCCATGCGTCTTCGGTAGTCAACCAGCGAAGACCTCCACTGAAACTGCATACCCTCGTGTCTTCATCTCCTGTCATCGATAGAAGCCTAGTGAAGCTCCATTTTCAGCCGTGTCTTCGGCCCATTAACCGAGCAAGCTCAGTCCATGCAACTCCCTATCGAAGACCTTCGGTTTTGTTGACTGAGCAGCGTCCATGAAGCAGCGGCCAGCACGTCTTCGCTTCAATTCGCAGCTCCTTCGTAGTTGCCTCGCCCAAGCCTCATGTCCACGTTTCTCCTCCGCGTGCATTCTCCTTCGCCCAGCTGGTTTGAGCGTCCTCAGTCCAACCCATTTGAAACCGTGGGCTTCAGCTTCAGCAGCCCATTTCTGTGAAAGCTCAGCCCAGTTCAGTTACAATTCTGCCCATAAGCCCAACAGCAGCTCAGCCCATAGATCAGTGAATTTCAGCCGCAGTTCAGCCCATCTTCGGCCCAATTGAAATCAAGCCCAGCCGGGGCTTTAGCTGCAGCAGTCCACGAAAGTTTCTGGTTCAGCCCGCACGAATTTGTTGAGCCCATCTTCAATTTCAGCAGCCCAAGTCTTTGGCCCAAAAATTCAGCAGCTCCATTGAGCCCAATTCAGCAAGTTTGGCCCAAGCCTAGCCCGTGAGGAAGGCCCAATCCCAAGAGTGAGCCTAGTCTAGTGCAAGAACAAACTGAGATTTGTTAGGCCCAAGTTCAAGGCCCGGTCCAAGCCCACTGGTGTTGTCGAAAGTCCGATTTCGGCCGCCGTTGCGGTGATTCGGTCCCGCTTGTACCAAGTGAGTTTTACTCACTAATACTTTCTTAGTTTGCTAATTATACTTAGGGGTTGGTTATATTTAATTAAGTGTAAGTAGGTGATTAGATTAGTCTAAAACAATTAAATTAGTGATTTAATGATGCATGTTAGGTGATTAAACTTAGTCATTAGCAAGTAGAGAGCTTCTAGTATTTATCGAATGTATCTCGGGATTTTTCCCGATCCGTTATGGCGTCTAATCGGCAATGGGCATAAATTGGATTTTTTAGTATTTATTTTATTTATTCGAAATTATTTATTTAATTGGAAATTAACCGGGCATTAATTAATGATACCAAGAATGTTTTAGTGGACTATAGAAAATGGTGGGATTTATAAGAAGAAAATTATTATATTTTGGCTAGGGCCAATCGTGTACCACACACGACATTTTATCGGAAATGATAAAATTAGTTATTTGATTGTTTGCTTGAACGGTATGATCTACTGGCTCGATGACTTTACGGAGCATCTGGAGACAGTATGGTAAGATAAATTATGTGTATACCGGCTCCGTGACTTTATATGTCATCTTGAGACAGGATTGTATGATCTATCGGCTCGGTGATTCTATAGATTATCTTGAGACAGTACGGTATGATATACCGGTTTGATAATCCTATAGATCATCTTGAGACAGTACGGTATGATTTGACAGCTTGATGACTCTATATGTCGTATGGAGATAAGATAACATACTATCTATATATCACTTGGGGTGAGTAGTCTTGGATGTTGATCAGACTTATAGAAAGTATGAAAGGGGTCGATCAAGAGATAATTTGGATAACATTTAATCGACTAGGTCGATTGATTGATGATTCGATCTGATTGGGTGATGTGATGTGATGATGTATATTTGATATGTATACTAACTTGCAGGAAGGAGCTGAGGCCAAAGTAAGTCCTTTGACTCGTGATGTGCTTAGGCAGCCTAAGGTGTATTGGTTTACTAATTGAGTCTTAGGGGCTAGAATTTGTTGAGACGTGGTCTCATTGGTTATTGAATAACCATTTCAGGACCCTGAGGAGAAGCTGAGGAAGAGGAACCTGAAGAGGAGAAAGACTTTTAAAGAAGAAGATGATCTAGAGAGGGATCTTGAATATAACCCGGATGTGGATTGAGATCCCATCCCTTTTGTGAACCCTGTCTTAGTATAGATAGGTGTGAGACTTGTTTGCTGTATATAGTATCGTAAATATACTATGAGTTGTGCTATTAATAAAAGTGTAGTTATGGATTTTAATACTTAAAAATATGGCCTGCTTTTTCTATCCCATTGTTTTATTGTCTAGGGATTCATAACTGTTTCCGCATGCGTAATAAGAAAGGGTCAGCGATATTTAGTTCTGGGATATCGCACTTTAAAATCGACCAAGTAGAAGGATGGGCGCGTCTCCGAAGATCGGGGCATGACAGGTAAGGTCTAGGTTCCAAAAATTGATAAACTTTTTTAACGGGTAGGTTTCAGGTTCTAGGTTGTAATCTAGAACGTGGAACTTGTAACTTCTAAACTAGAACTTGGAAGTTTTTGTGTGTGTGTGTGTGTGCGCGCGCGCGCTTTTTTTTATTTATTTAAATTTTTGTATATATTATTTATTTTTTAAATTTTTTTAATCTATATCTTCACGCGATCATATGAAATTTCCATGGCGCTCGATGATGAATGTATAATTTTTAACCACTAGTTGAGTTTTCATTTTATGATTGAAACTTTTACTTTGTTAATATTTCATATTTTTCATGTGTCTAAATATAAGTTATGATCAGTGAATTGTAATAGCAAATGGTGATCGTTAAATGTTATAATTCATTGTAATCATTCAATTAATAATATATATGGAATATGGGTAGAATCTGGAATCAACTTTGAAACTTGTGATAAGGTAGGTTCCAAATTCTAGAGTATGCATGGTAGGTTTTAGGTTCCAAAAATGAAAAAATTGTTCCAATGGATAGGTTCCAGTTTTTAGGTGAAATTTGGAACTACTCATCTCTAATGTTAATGCGTTTTTTTCCAACTTTACCCTCGCTAAATTTTCATAATTTCATATGTTCTCACCTCACATGACGTTGTAGGCGAAGGGCTCGTCTAGCAACAGCTAGATCGAGCCTCGCTAGTTAGCCCTTGAGCCCTTTGCTAGTTTAGAGGTTATTTCTTAAAAAGAAAATAGCAAAAGTCCTTTACATAGTGTAATATTTCCAAATATAGTTTAAACTACAGTTGCTTTCCAATGCATTTTTAATTATAATTTTCTAAGCACCATTCACATTTTGAAAAACTTATTTAACTCGAAGGTTTTTGCATTTTCCCAAAAAACTTTCCGGCCCTTGAGTCATTGTTATGCGTGCGACCATGCCTTGGTCATCTTTGCCAAGTCTGTAGCCGCTTGCCTCGCCCTATATTTGATTTTGTATTTTTTGTCTAGTTATATGCTTGTTTGGCTATATTTCTTGAATTTTTTTTAGTCTTTTTGGGCCCTTGAGTCATCGTCATGGGCGCGACCATGCATGGGTCGTGTTTGCCAAATCTAGAGTTGTAGCCGCTCGCCACGCCATGTATTTGATTTTATAATTTTTGTCTAGTTATATGCTTATTTAGCTTAGCTTGAATTGATATGATTTTATTTTATGTTTTTTTGTTGCAGCCGAGTGAAGCGGGACTGATGCATGAAAATCAAGCACGCTTAGAGGACTTTCGCTATAATTAATTAGATCGATCATTTTTCTTTTGTAATCTTTTCGTTGAATACATTATTTGATTTATTGTAGTGAAACTTTTTGTTGAGCTTATTTATTATGAATTTGTGAACTTATATTCTAAATTTTGAATATCAAAATTAAAAAATAAAAACGAATTCTAGTTAAAATCATATGAACGATGTCTAAAAAGTAGTAAAGAAAAATTATTCGTCTCCATACCTAGCCCAAGAAAAGAAACCTGACGTGACAGAAAATTTATCAAAGGGGACAAATGTTTTGTTACCTTTGAAGCTTAATTGGCCTAAAAACGCGACAAACTTTATGGACAAAGACTCAATAAACGCCACAAATTTATTTCTCCTTTGACCAGTTTATAGCAACAAAAATTGAGTTTCTCAGCTTCGAGCAAGACAATCTTTATTTTTCGTTTGATTTTCAATTGTGACAAATTTTTTTGTCACATTTGTTTCATTTTCTAAAGAGTTAATATCATATAAAAACCTCAAGTTAGTACACTTATAACAAATTTATTCCAAACTGATTTTTTGACGACTAGAAACCTCAAAATAGTATGTTTTTGACAAATTTACTTTTCTTTAGTTTCCGTTATATTGAATTAATAATACAAAAAACCAAAACTAATATATATATATATATATATATATATATATATATATATATATATATATATAGTGACAAAATAGAGAGTAAAATCCCAAATTGCTATATCTGTCAACTGTCTCAGTAATTTGATAATGAAATTGAATGAAAATTAACATAAGGTGAATTTATCATAGATATACCAATTTTGGGGTTTTTGTAATATTAACAATTTTCTTAAAAAAAAAATAAATTAGCCAAGACTACTTGCAAATATTTTTTGAAATAAAGAGGAAAGATAATGAAAATGGGTTAGATTTATCTAACGTAACCAAATCTCGTATCCGTTGAATCTCTAGTTCGTAAAAGGAAAAGGTATTCCCACGTTCTATTTTGATCTCTAAATTAATACACAATATATTAGTGACAACTTTTGAATGGATAATTTCATGTTTAATTGATTAAATCAAAACTCCAATGTTGCGATTGATATAGGCTAGGGAGAATCCACGCTAAGCATTTACTTAGTAATCTTTTAATTTTCTCTTAGTGTTTCACCTTTGGGAAGGTTGTGATAATAACACTTTGAAAGTTCTCCATGATAAGATAGGAATGGACGTTCCGCTTCATGCAGCCGAGTGTCGAGCAATGCGTAGCTATGAAGGAGCTAGAAGCAATAGGGCTCGAGCTGAGGTCAGGCATGGAGCAGAGCTGGAGTTGGCGAGAAACTCGTGGGGATGTAAATTAATTAAGAAGCATGGAATGTGCTTTGGGTGTGACTAGCGATATACGTTTTATTCGTTACCGCAATTAGGCCTTTTCTTCCCTTCTATTTTTTAACCTCTCTACCTATTCAGATATCGCCATCGCATCACTCACTGCCCCACATCTCTCAGGAGATCGCGTACCATCGTCATCCTGGGATTCTTGCTTTTCCAGCTTTAACGCTGTTCGTTTGGACTTTTAGCTTTAGCCTCGTTCACGTTTCTCTTTCGTGAGAAATGAGCGAGCCCTCCGCGTAAACAAGCAGCGGAGATCAATCTTACCGGCTCCTAGGTTGTCGTCTCGTGGGATTGGAGTGTGATATATATAGGTCACAGGGACCTGCAATTTCGCTTCACACAAACCTTCCTTCCTTCTTCACTCTGCTCGCTCCCTCGAAACCCTAAACTTTCTCTTCTTTTTGACACGTTCTTTCTTCCTTTTCCCTGCGTCTGAAAATGGCCGTAAACAATAGCTTCTTGACCAGCTTACTTGGCCTCCTTGACGACGACAAGTTCATGAAAGATGTCATGAGCAAGCCATGCTCTGGGATGGAACAAGTTAA
The DNA here is from genome assembly GCF_016545825.1 of Eucalyptus grandis. Taxonomy (NCBI): domain Eukaryota; kingdom Viridiplantae; phylum Streptophyta; class Magnoliopsida; order Myrtales; family Myrtaceae; genus Eucalyptus; species Eucalyptus grandis. The sequence goes on along the minus strand of NC_052619.1, from coordinate 45,599,656 downwards.
TGTCAGGTTTTACTTGAATCTCGTCGAGAAAATCCTCAACCAAGCCATGTCAATTGTGGATAATGTTGCTAAAAATTCTCCGCCAAAGGTAGATTAGCGGGCAAGCAAATTCAACAACATGGTCTAGTTTCATTTCCATTTACTTGCTAGCCTCAATAAAGCCAAAAGCCTGAAGCTAACTGGTCATGGGATTTGCAAGGCATTCCCTAGACTTTTAAGTAGCTAGCCTTTGTGTTCGAGCCCTTGAATTACCACAATATATATTCAGGCCCTTGGATGATTAGGCGCGTCACTAATACATGTTGCTTGCACAAACATGAAATTCATGGCAAATAATCCAATCTTTCCCATTTACTTGTTTTTTGTGGCAAAATTTCTTTGCTTCTGAAATTGATTCCAGGCTTCACTCTTCTCCAGCCGAAGTTCATAAAGATAAACAATTTTTACATGCTTTTATGTTCATAATATTTCACGATTAGGACTCACAAGGGAAATCGTTTTTCCAGGGTGACCAATGTCAAAGCAAAAGCTCAACCTCACTTTCTTTAGAGACTTCTATTCCTTTGTCATCTACCATCAACGAACTATGCTATCAGGTAATCTCATATTGGGAGAGTCATTCCTCTCTCAAAAGTGGAAGTGTACAAATGCGAAAGCTCCAGACCTTTTAGTTTTCTTTTTAAATGACTTGGAGATTAGAAAATTTGCATTATATATATATAACTGATACTAAAGTAAAAGCGACCTTTTCTGCAGCGCTAAAATTGTTCAATTCATCAGGAAAAAAAAATCAAATTAAATACTTTGTCACGTCCTTTATAATTCTTCTCGATCTTGTTACTTCCCACATTTAATGTCCAAACCAATTTACTCGAGACAGATTACTTGCAAGGCCCGAACCAGCAACGTGTACCAAACAGTGTCATCGCTTTCCAACATGTTGTCATCATTTTCATGGGATGCCAAGGCAGTGCTGACACTCCTAGCTTTATCAGTGTACTATGCTGAGCATTGGCGTCTCACTCAAATTGAAGAGTCTGACGACCTTTTAAGCTTAACAGCGAAGTTGAGAGGGTCACATGCAATTGGTAAGTCCTCCGACACACAGCGGATCAAGGCTTTTGTGGCGCTGAATAATCTAATCAAGTTGACTTTGGAGTTCACCAAGTGTGCTGTTGAGTTTGTGAGCTACTCCAAAGATTTTGGAGAAATTTCAGCATCAATCGACATATCAGCCCGTTTTTATTACATCATAGTCATCATACTTGGCTGCTCAGTTCAGTTCAGTGGCTTGATCAGCATGAGCAATGAGTATGTTATAACCTTAACTTTGCTTTGACTACCTTTGTGAACAGACTTGGATTTAATTTCAAGCTCTCTCTTTCTCTCTCTCTCTCTCTCTCTCTAACTGTTTCACATCAATGCTCAACCTATTTCTTGATTACTTCAGGTTCCCAGGGCAAAATCTGTGGACCTTCTCGGACCAGGTCACGAAGAAATATGAATCCTTCAAGAAAGAAGTGGAATATTTCAGAGAAAAGCACGGTGAGATCATTGTTCGTGTTTTAGACAAAAAGTAGTTCTCATCATGGGAGGAAGCCTTCATGCATCTCCTCCAGATTCCTTTTTGTGTACCCGGATTTTCTTTGTCAGATCTATCTATGGAATGAAAGTACTTAAATTCTGTGATTCACATTATGCAGCGGAGCAAATTTCATATGAGAAGATTAAGAAACTTTCCAAACACTGTACTGATATTGTGGAGCTTATGGCGGCGCTGTTTTGCACCAAGAATGATTTTTTGACAGTTTATCACTGTTCCAAGGGGACAACGGTTAGCCTCTCAGTCCCAATTATCTTCAGTGACCTTTGATTACTGGTCATTACTGTATCTTAATGTCCTGAGAAGGGAATGCATATCAACTTACTAGTAATTAAATACATTTGAAATTCCCAAATAGTTTGTTTGTTGGCATTCAAAAAGGAAAAATAACAGCATGGTTCGATCACTACATGTAATAGGTAACGGTGGAGAAGTTCAGGAACAAGATTGTGATGCTGCTTATTTCGGACTTGGACTTGTCAGATGAAGATTTGAAAACCATTAAGAGCATCTACAGTGAGTCTAACATCCAAAGAAGTTACTACAAAATTATGTGGGTTCCGATTGTCGAGGAACATAACGAGGTGACACAGAAGAAGTTCCTGGAGAAGAGATCTGGGATGCGTTGGTACACAAGCAACTCCATGGTCAGCAAGCCAGCAGCAAAGTTCATCCGGAAGAAGTGGCAATTTAGGCAGCAGACTAAGGTTGTAGTGTTGAACCAACAGGGGAAGGTGGTAAACATGGACGCGATGGCGATGATACGTCTTTGGGGACAGGAAGCCTTCCCGTTCATGGAGTCAAAGGGCAAGGAGCTCTGGATCAAGCAAGGGATCAACTGGTTTAAGCTCGTGGTGAACATGGTCTTCCCTGATTTCGAAAAAAGCGTAAGTCACAAATGCACTATGATTTTGATTATCTGGACCATATTTTCATCTTCCATCTCTAGTTGGTAAGATCTTCCTCCTATTGTACTTGTGATTGGTGAGTTACAAATTTGGACATGTCACATTTATTTTTATGTTAGTTTACATTTAGGAAATTTCTCTATGCGCAACTGGACGGTCAAAGTCTAGTTGGTGATCTTCTTCCAAGTAGGGAAGAAGGAAGACGCAGCCTCAATTATAATATCATCTGATAAGATTATTTAATGGTTTAGTGTATAACACGCTCAAGCAAACAAAAACTCGCACACTATTGGCAAAAGCAAGTAGAACAAGCTTCTATTATTGCAGACTTCGTGTGAAATTCACCCAATCTAATAATTTAGATACATCTAACGTCACACATATCGAATTCATGCAGGAAACAGTTTTGAAATAGATTAAAGCATTTCTGACTTAATCAACTTATATTCTTGTTCTTTCAACATGGCCTGTGTCTTAATTGTTGGCCAGATTGAAGGGGAGGAGCTCATATTCTTGTACGGCTCGGATGAAGATCCCCAGACAGTCCAAAAAATTGAAAAATATCTGAGCGAGATCAACGGCTATATTGGCTCTTACAAGGTCATCAACATCAGCACCAAGAGAGAGCAATTCCTTACCCGGCTCGAGAGCTGCCTGTCCTTGAAGATGCAGGCCAGTTCGGATGTCTACGATTCCCTTGCGCAGGAGCTGCTCCAGCTCTACACCAGCTACAAGCAGTTTGGTGGGTTCGCCGTCATCGCGAGAGGGTCAAGGGTAGTCGTCAACACTCGTCTCATGGATTTCGAGACAGTGCTGTCGCAGCACCAGATGTGGGTGAAAGCTGCACAGCCTTTCGAGGCCGCCTTCAAAAGGCACTACGATGAGGTCATCAAAAAGCCGCGCCGCCACCATTTCTATATCCCCAGTGTAGCTGGCAACATGCCGGAGAACATCAAGTGTGCCAAGTGCTCTCGGTACATGAAGACCGCTGTCAGCTTCGAGTGCTGCCACGGTGACGAGCCGATGATGCCATCTCGCCTGACCTCTTTGCCTGGCACTCAGGGATTTCAAGACAGTGCTGTCGCAGCACCACAGCCGGCAACATACCCGAGTGCTGTCGCAGCACCACCAGAGCCGGCAACAAACCAGAGTGCCGTCCCTGCATCAGAGTCGGCAACATCCCAGAGTGCTATCGCAGCACCACCAGAGCCGATACTAGAGTTTGGATCATACGCGGATGGATCAATTGTATGAAGACTTCCGTCCCCTTCGAATGCTACCGCGGTGACCAGCTGATGAGGCCATCTTGCCCGACGCCATTGTTTGGCACTCCAGAACAAACACGCATGTTTCCGTCGGTCGCGTTTTCATGGGAGACGTTGCTTTTGATTAGACACCGTGGGAGATATTTTCTCTTTTTTATAATCTTTAACAGGATTGCAGGTGCCCTGTGCAGAACTTGATGTACTCTGCATGCAGACATTGTGTGCTCCGAATAAAAGTTTTTATGAATTCCGCCCAATAAAAAATTGTTTTTATGATGTTAATAGGCATCATTAATCACATTTTTGAGGCGCACAAAATAGGACTTTCTAGTGATAACAGCGAGAGCTATTAATGTTATTCCCATCTCCTATGATCATTTCCATTTATTCCATTATCTAATTCTATTTGTCAAAACATTTGAATCTCAAATTAAGCTTCATCTAATAATTTAACCTTTTTAAGACGAGGGTAGTGTTATTTCCACTCCTTATATAACTAAATTCACTCAATTTTCATTAAAAAGACAAATTTCCCATCAATTATTCAATTACAATTTAAAGTGGTAGCCCTCAATTTATTTATTTATTTGGGTTAATACTTGAAAAACTCCAAACTAGTACACATGTGATAAATTTACTCTAAATTAATTTTTTGACTAATAAAAACCCAAAACTGATATACTTTTGATAAATTTAGCCAAAACTAGTATAGTTGTGATAAATTTACCTCATATTAATTTCCATTAAATTTTACTGTCAAATTATTAAGTTGAATGATACATTGAGATTTTATTCTCCATTTGTTATAGCTATATAATTTTTGTGATTTTCATGGTATTAATCTAATTTAATGGATGGTATATTTGTTATAAATGTATAAGTTTGGGGTTTTTGATGGTCAAATAAATTAAATCCTAAAGATCCATAAGATTAATTGTGGATCCAACACAACAAACAAGAGCAAACAATAGAAGCATTTGAATTGTTTATTTGGTTATGTTTTTTTATCTTGTATATCTAGATAAATATATCTAGATATGAGATAGATCGAATAAATAGAATCTTTGTATTCGGCTCAATCCTTTTAGTAATGGGTTAAGTTTGTTACAAGTGTACCGGTTTTTTTTTTTTTTTTTTTTTATAATTAGTCGTGGTAACTTTGTTACGGGTGTACTGATTTTGGGGTTTTTCATAATCAAAAAATTAGTTTGGGTAAATTTGTTATAGGTGTACTAGTTTGGGGTTTTTTTAAAAGTATTAACCCTATTTAATTTTATTCTTTTGTTAGTTTTTCTACTCTTATGTAGGATTTAGTTGCCATTACTAATAATATCACACGTTTTGCTCTTATTTATTGTGGATATCTCATGTATATTAAATGCATTATGTTTTCTCTTCGTTTTTGGATTATAGATTTGTCAAAATATGAAATTTCAAAGAAACATAGTTATTTTTTACATTGTCGAGCAAATTTATGGATTAATTGTCCAATAAAATCTAGCAAAATTTAACATAGATAACTTTTTAACGCAGTAATTTGTTTATACGCTTTTACAACTTTGTTTTGCATATCACTATCAAGTATTTTTCTTTTTATCAATTGTCTTTTATTTACATATACATATAATGGGATGATAAGATGAAAAGAAGAAGAAGATATGTTTAGAGCTTTTCTGAGACAAAATCATAGTTATGTTTCCATTCATGAAACTTCAAAAGATGGAATCTATATATATCAAAGCTTTGTATAAGATAAGATTTTTTGTAGAATGCCATTAAAATTTCATTATTTTGGATTGACAAAAATTAATATCATTTGTGGAGTGTTTATGAGGAACATTAATATGCCTCATTATGCATGACTTTTTTCATGCCTATGTTTTTAGTGTTTTTCTAACACTCCTAGAATGTCTTCCATGTTCCATGTCAAGGCATCTTGCCAATAATAATAAAAAAAGACAAATTCTTCGAGATGGTAAATATCGAGACTTGATATATAGTTTAGACTAGCGAAATTAAAATAATGAAAAATTCACCAAGAAAGTAAGCTATTGAGATAGGAGGGACGAACCACAAGAGAAAGGTAGAGGTGGGTGGTTCAAATCCAGTTGGGGAGGGGAAGATAGAAGGAACAAAAAATAGATAAGTAATTATAAGAGCAATGGTGAAAAAAATCTAGTTTTTATTTTCTAAATAGCAATAAATTCAAATTTGACAAAAAAATCCATAAACAAAAATAAGCATACGACATTCTTAATCTTGATAATTAGATCCTCCACAGAAATAGAAAAACTAAAGAAAAGAAGGGGAATAAATAAGTTTGGAGCCACCGCTTTAGATTGCAATTGAAATTGAGGACAATATTATGTTTTTAGTGAAAATTGGGGGTGGTGAATTTAATTTGTATAGAGTTAAAATAACGTCCCCTTAAAAAATTTCCTGAAATTTTACACTATCCCCCGTTCATCCGGTAGCTTGATGGATTTGATTTGGCCGAACCTAGATTCTCAACGTCGACATATCTCAACCATCATCGGTAACATAAAATATATCAAACATCTCATGCATGGAGATCCTGACTGCAATTTTCCCCAAGGACACACACAGCCAAGCCAAATGCATTCCAGCTTGAAGATTTATCAGCGTCTTCTCTTGGGCAAAATATACAGGATCAAGTCAATTGATGTGGAAGTACCGGGCTTTGTCGATCAATTCAAGTAGAAATTGTTGGTTATGCAAGAGTTATTAATTTGGTGGGCAAGTTGTCGATTTAATGGTTAGTGATTGACTATCCAAACATTGGTACACAAGCTTATTGTTGATTCCAAGACTACGAATAGACTATCTAACGATGAAAGCTGTTTTGGACCATTTCCTTTATTATTTGGTGATCTTTGAAGGTGCTTATTGCGCTGCCCAGAGTGACAAACGAATTTAGAGTCTAGATTACTTACTTGCATTTGGTCAATTGTCTTTAGTCCTAGTTTAATGAGTCTTAGGTTTCAAGAGTCAAAGTTCAAGTGTCTGAATATTATAATGCATTTTCTAGTTCCTAGGTCTTTAAAATGTTTTGTACTTCCCATGACATTAATGTTGGGTAGTTCGCGTGTCTACAATATTTAGTCTATATCCTATGTAATAATCCTTCTATAAAATGAGGTGAATTCTCAAAGTTAAGTTAGTCAATTTTGAATATTAAGAACATATGAGATTTGTCTCCGTGTGAGCAAAATATCCATATCCGGTTTCCATATCCTTGGAAGTTGGATTCTTTCTTGGTGGTGAGACATGAAGCACTACATCCTCGACTAGCGTCTTTTTTCTTTTCTTTTCTTTTTGTAGGCCTTAGTAGTGAGCTTCTATTATTCGAAATCCTATATCCTTGGTAGGTAATTCATCTGGTAAGCCTCGATGGTGAATTTCGTCAATTCCAATTTTGATTCTCGGCTGGTGGCATGGCTCGTGTGCATTGGTTTTAATCATATTCTATCGTTCATTTGCATTTACCCATCGATATTTATTCCACACACTGTATCCATCCATTATACTCAAAACAACACTAGCCCACCCCGCAACCGCATCATCATTGCTTGATTGAAGGCAATGTCTCGCCACACACGCACATCTTCGTCCTTTATCCGGTCATCCACAATGAACCTTGGTGACACCACATTCTATCATGATCCCCGAGGGCAACCACAGCACACAAGTAGGAAACTCTAACGACTCGGATCCAAAATCGGTGGCTGCACCCGCGCATTAGCCCCGGTGGAGCCGATCGGATAAATCATTTGGAGGCCACCCTAAACTCACGCAATCCAATGGATCACCTGCAGTCGGTTTATGTGCTATGACAATGCAGCTGATTATTCAGCATGTAAGAGAGGACTCTCCGGGTTTGACGACTCCGTGCTCTCTAGTGGCTTTATGAAGAATGTCGACTGTAGTAAATCAAAATCCTTTCTTAAGTTCTCACGTATGGACTACTGATTCAGCACTTATTTTTTCGCTAGTGTGTAGTGATAATACACCGTCTCTTAAATTCCATTTATTTTGCGGAAACGAGTAATTTGTAAAATAGTTTCGTAAAAATGATCTCTCGCGTCTCTTGAAATAATTAGTTAAGAAAAAATGTTGTCATTATCAACAACAAATCACTTTTAAATATATTCATGGACTATCCGTTCATTTTTTAAAGCAATAAGAGCAATTATTTTTTTTAAAAATATATTTTATGAATCATTCATTTGTCACAAAATAAATACAACATGGTATAATTAAATTGTTCAACTAAATAAACTGAGTCTACAGAATTTCTGATAATGTGCCATCTGGCATCTATCACCACATCCTTGAGACTGGAGCCCAAATTCGGTCCACTGAGAACTTTCTATTTGTGAGTCACCAACGAAATCGCCCTCTAATTTCGGATTGTAGCTGTCCAATTTTGGAAAAACTCACACTGTGAATGTAAATATGACTACGATTGCTCAAGATCTCTACATGGCCTATTAAAGAACTTTCTAATAGGGAAAATTATCAAAAAAATCCTAAACTTATTGCAATTGTAATAATTCAGTCATAAACTTATTATTTATTTATTTTTGCCAATTGAGTTCTAAACCTTTTGCAATCATGACAGTTTAGTCCTTTCAGTCAAAATTGGTTGGCCGACACCGATGACGATTTTTTTTACTAATATTTTAATTTTTATTAATTTTTTATCCTCCCTCCTTCTTCCTCCTCCCTTTTGGCTTGGTGACTAGCCAAGGGGTTGGCCGATCCACCGAGCTAATGTGGCCAAGCAAGGGTGAGGTCGCTCGGCTACCACTAGCGAGACGAGCCCTTACCAGATTCGATGAGGGGGCCTCGCCAAACACAGCGATGGTGGGCCCTGCCGTCATTGGGTCTAGCAAGGGAGTCCTCACCAGATCCGGTGGGGGCTCACCCCGCCAGTAGCCGGGCAAGCTCGCCCTCACCAAGCCATGGTGAGGTGAGCTCGCCTAGCCACCATAGTCCGATGATCGGCTAGCCCTCTGGCCAGTCGCCAGAGCCAAAGGAAGAAGGAGGGAGGAGGAGGAAGGAGGAGGGAGGAGAAAAAGAAGAAGGAAAAATTAATAAAAAAATCAAAAAATAAAATATTATTAAAAAATTGTTGCCAATTGTCGGCTATGTTAGCGCCAGCCAGCCAATTTTAACCAGAAGAACTGAACTAGCATGATTGCAAAACGTTTAGGACTCAATTAGTAAAAAATAATAATTTTATGATTGAATTGGCACAATTATAATAGGTTTAAGACTTTTTTTGGTAATTTTCTCTCTGGATTATGTTATCGGATATAGTACTTGGTAAATTTACATATATTTGAATGAGTGTCTACGGTGTATATTGAACAGACAACACAGAGATAAAATATGAATAATAAGTTTCTCAAATGTGACTTTCCGTGAGTCATGACTATTGGGACCAAGGATGCCACTGCCGCAAGAAGGTCACATTGTCTCGGGTGGTGACAAAGTTCTTCAAATGAGGAGGCAACCACCACAATTAAAGAGAGCAACTGCTGCATGCACTTACTAGTGCAGTGAACTAGTGTTATGCACCTAATCTACATAGATATGTTTATTCCTTATCTAGGTTTATGGATGATTAGTTACCTTATATCTAGCAAAGCACTTGCAAATTGTTATTCCTACGTCTAGTCTAATATGATTTTTTAACAAGAAATTGTCTTTGAGTACAATTACTAACAAATCTTTTGTTTCGTAAATTACTCAATAAAAAGTTTGGAATCGCAGCACTAGATAAAAGGATTTTAATTTGTACGGAGAAGGTGGAAAGAAGACATTTTGACCAGTAGGATTTGGTTTTGCTAAGCTTTAACTACAATCATTAGAAAGGCCACAATTTTTTTTTTTTCTAAATCTTAATTGGAGAAACATTTCAAGCATTCAATTTTGTGATTTGTGTTAGAAAAGTCACATACCGGAGAATCGGTGTAGCAGTTAATATATTATAGTTGATTGATAACTCATTAGCTTAAACTTTTGAGTGAATGTGAGTTTAACTAAATATGTTGACTGGCTCGAATTTGGGTTTTGGATTGGCAATCTCATTAGGTGTAGGTACTAGAGATATTTTTTTTTTTCCAAAAGTGTGGTAAATATCTCAAAGTAGGAATCTTATGACCAACTTGGTTTTTGGGTAGTCGTGCCAAGAGATTATGGTTCGGTATGGAGATTCAAGTTGAGAAGGTATCGTATTTTTGCTGCGTGAAACAATAGTTACAAAGATGGATGTCAATCAACCGCATGCAAATTTAATGAATTAAAGTGGCATGTGCAGCAGATGAATCACATGGACGGTGATTTTTGTATGACTGATGACCAAAGTCGATCGCCGACATCATACGCATGTACGCAGATCGTGCATTTAGGAATTGATATTGGACAGACATCAGGAAGGAATGGATCAGAAAATCCAAGTATGTAGAAAGACTTATAGGTCGACATGACTTTCATTGTCAACCCAAATTTTGCCATTTGATTGTATTCAATCGTCATCGAGAACGTGAAATTATTTATGTTCAGATCCGCGAATAGGGGGAAACGTTTGTGATGTTGGGATCAGAATGACCTCTCGGTCAACCAAAGATGAATCAACATTTTGCGTCCCTTAGTCCTGATCTGAAGTATGAGCTACTTCATTTGAATTTATTTTCAGAGAAAATATTATCCCTGCTTTTGTCGAGGATTGGGACGAATCAGAATACTAAGAATCCACCGTCTGTGTAAGACGAAGATTATGCAAGCACTTTTATACATCATTAATTTGAGAAAGTGGGTCGTTACACTTCTCGAATTAACAGTGGACGTGGCCCCTTGTGTGAAATTCTCTTTATACAGATATACATATATGGGGGATGAGATGGTGATGCATGATTTCAAAAATCGTTTTGATTTGTTGATCTTGTTAAGATGTCCTAGGATGGTCTCGATAGTAAGTCTCAGAGAGGCATTTTGGTTTAACCTTAGTGGTAGACGGATGAAAACTACTCAAAACTTAGCTCCGTTTATTTGAAGGAAAATTATTTCAGTGACAATTGTTTTCCGACTTTTCAGTGTCTAAATAACGAAAAACTAATCGATTTACAAAAGACAGTTTCCATGGATTGGAAACAATAAGCTTGATTGAGGGGAACGATTTTCACTTTTGTAAGAAGAAAATTAATTTCTTTAAACCACCAAATAGACGAAAAACAAATAATCTGAAATTATTATCAGTAATGAGAATATTTTTCATTGACTAATTATTTTAACCGATAAAATCAATTAGTTTGATGAAAATATTTTTTAAATCATTTATTTTTTGTAAAACAAATGAAAACTAATCAAATCATGGATGCATTGCCTTAAACTGTTCCGATATTTAGCTCAAATGTCATATGTGTTCCCAGGTGATAAAACAGTAAACGTTGAAACAATTAATATTTAAGATTTGATGAAATAAAGCAATAGCACCATAGGTGGATAACTTTTTCCCTCCATAGGAGCCCTATTTTAAATAATCAAATTCCACTAGATGAAATTTGGAGCACGAAGAATATAATGTACGCTTAACCTCGTGAAAGGGTGCTGTCGGTTTGTTTATAATCATAATCAGTGACTCAACAATTGACATAACTTTATCAACGTACATAAAAAATTGACCTAGATCTATTAGATTAGCAGTTAACTTTAATATTGAATGACCTTCAGGACATTGATATCATGCTTTGCGAAGGTGCGACTCAGATTAAGACCAAATGGCTGGACTTCATGTATACACGAGAAAATTAACATGCTCTGATTTTAATAGACCAATAATAAGAGAATCTAAGGCTTTTTTTTTTTTTTTAACAAAAAATGAATGATTTGAAAAATATTTTCCTGAAAATGATTGCTTGTATCTCTTACAAAGGATAAATGAGTGAAAAATACTTTCATTGTCCACGAAAATATTTGGACATAATTTATTATCAATAATAAAAATATTTTCATTGATTAATTATTTCAGACCATCTAATCAATTGTTTTAGGAAGATATTTTCCAAATTATTTATTTTTCATGAAACAATTGGATCCCAATTATTCCAGCGTAGGTGTTTCCATATACAAATATATTATTATCGATATGACTGTTATGTCAACTCAAAATATAATAGCACTACATTGCATTCTTCTCACTCATGACGTGAAATGAAATTCAGATTCATATTAGATTGAAGATATAAACCTTTACCTCAGCCCCAGATGAATATAAATTCTTATCTTTTTTTGTCCTTTGTATTTTTATTCATTATGAAGTCTGGCATGTTCATGGTATTTATTACGAATTGCAAATTATGACCAAAAAGAAAACAGGTAGCACAGTAGAAAATAAGTGTTATGGACGATAATAGCTGATCTAATGCTAGACACATTCATGAAATTAGGTATCGAGAAACTCTGAAATGACCAGGGAATACGTCAATCTAGAATACATAAGTTTACAGTATGTTCAAAAATATATAACGTATTCGAATTTTGATGCTGGAGAGGAGATCATAACCCGGTACCATTTGTAACTCATAGAAAGTAAACCGCTATCTGGTATTTTTATTTGTGTTGAGAACAATTTGAAAAAAGTCGATTTTATAATACTTGAAAAGAAGTGAGTCCATAAAAAAAATAAACGTAATGACTTAAGAATTGAAATCAACATATTCTTTATTTATTATGTAATCCATCAAAATAATATGAATTACAAAGAAATTAGGAAACAAAATGTGAAATCATTTTTGAAAAATATGATATATTATCTTGTTATTAATTTTAATTTTGGGAATATGGAAGAATATGAGAAACAGTGAAATATATTCGGGAGATGGTACAAACGATTTACGAGTGAAATATTTCAAAATGATTGGAAAAATATTGATGAAAGATACAAAGTAGACATAGTGGGACCCATTCTTCTCACCCAGACGCATAGCAAGAAACCATGGAAACTTTCATGATTTCCTTCTTACTAGAAGGGAATTTGTTTTTCTCAATTTGAACTTATTTGAAGGAAAATTATTTCCCAGAATTTTAGTTTTTTTGCAATTTTCTACTATTTGGATTATGAAAAACTAATCACTCTACATAAACATTTTCCATGGATTGATGACAAGTTTAGATTGGGGTATGGGTTGATTTGTTTGAAGAAGAATTGTTTCTTGGAAAATATTTTTGTGATTTTCTGATATTTGGATGACAACCTAATTGCTCTATGGAAGATGTTTTGCATAGACCGAAAACAACAAGCTTAAATTGGGAGAAAATGATTTTCATAAATATTAGTTTTATTTATCAGGAAATTCAATGAAACAAAAGCACCTTAATTAAAATGATGAAAGTATATGTTCACAGGTGATAAAATAGTAAAATTGGAAATAATCAATATTAAAATTTTTGATAAAATCATTCGGTAAATTAACAGCTCCGTAGGTGGATTATTTTTTATTTTTTATTTTATTTATCTGCACGAGTTTATCTTCATGGTTGAACTTGGATACTATTTCAAATAATCAAATTCCACTCCATGAACTTTGAGCGCGTAGAATATGCCGTACAATCCGGTAGACTAGCATAAATAAAGTACATTTAACCTCGTGAAAATAAACCACGGGATTCGCCCCGGTGGCCACCCTTCCAATATGGAAGGGGGAGGTGAGGTTCAAATCCCCACCTTCTCGGGGGGATGGGGATAGGGACGCATAAGTTTCGGGAGTAGGTTTCGACTCACGCCCTGCAAGAGGGGGCAAAAAGTACGAGAGAGTGAGTGTAGAGTAGGAATAGAGTAGGAGTGACAAAAAAAAAAAACCTCGTGAAAATATTTGCTTTGTTCATAAATATAATCAATGACTCGACAATTAAAATAAGTTTGACAACGTATTTAAACATTGACTTAGATCTGTCATATTTTATAATTTTGGCATCTATAACAGTGACGTCATCCTTGCAAAGACACAATGATGTAACCCAGATCATGATTAAATGGCTGGACTTCATGCATAAACTGGAAAAACAACAAGCTTCGAGTTATATGACCAAAAAGAAAATAAGCACAAAAAGCAAATGTTATGGACGATAATAGTTGATCGAGTGATAATAAAGGGGTGATAATTCTCGACACAAAGTTGGACACATTTATCAAAATTAGGTATAGAGAAACTCAAAAGTGACCAGAAAATGCACTAATTTATAATACATTAATTTAGCATGCTCAACAAACACATCATTATTTTGTTTTGGGAAAAATTGTTCAAAAAATCCTAAACATAGTACAAATTTGCCAATTTATTCCTTAACCGTTAATTTTGTCAATTAAATTGTAAACATTTTTATAATCTACCAATTGAGTCCATCTAGCTAATCTTGGCTAGAATCACTAATTTGAATGTCAGTCGTCTTACCCAGCATAGTTAGCACTAACAATGACAACATTTAATAATATTTTAATAATTCTTTGAATCTATTTATTTATTCTCCTCTTTCCTTTTTCTCTTTTCTTTGTTTTTTCTTCACAACTTTGCCCGATGAGGGCAAGGATTGTAGCCCTTCCCAAACCCCCCCCAATCGATGATGGTTTCGTGGCCCTCGCCGTGTTTAGGCAACAGTTGTGGTTCTCACCTGCAATAGGTAGAGTCTTCACGGCCCACGCCTAAACTATCATGGTCGCGAGTGAGACTGTGTAGCTTAGATCTAGGTGAGTTTGCTTTGCTCAAGGTCAGGCAAGGGCTTAGTGACCCTTGCCTAATGGCCAGTGAGGGTTGGCTATTATTATAAAAAGAACAAAGAAAATAAAAAGGAAAAAAAAAAAATAAAAATTGAAAAAAAAAAAAAAAATATTTAGAATATTATTAAAAATTGTTCACGTCAATGCTGGCCGTACTACATTAGATGATTAACATCCATGTTAGTGATTTCTGATCAAATTCATTGGATGGACTTAATTGACAAAATATAAAAACATCTAGAACTCAATTGATAAAATTAAAAGGTTTATAACTGAATTGAAAAAAATGCAATAGGTTTAGGATTTTTTTAACAATTTTTCCTTTTGTTTTGTTTGCTCTCCCTCTCGATGGCTTCACAATTGCTATCGAATGTTCAAATTTTGATGCTGCAGAGGAGGTTGTCAGTCAAGTATGGTTCGTGACTCATGGATCTAAGAAGTTGAGTTCGAATATGTAATCTTGCATTTGTGAATATCAGCCCGCACCATTAGGAATGTCGAATATAGTAAATTAAAATCCTTTCTTAAGTTCACACGTATGGACTATTGATTCAGCACTTATTTCATTAGTGTGTAGTGATAATACATTGTCTCTTAAATTCTATTTGTTTCGTGGAAAATAAATAATTTGAAAATTATCTTCTTAAAAATAATCTCTTGTGTCTCTTGAAATAATTAGCTAAGGAAAAATATTGTCATTATCAATAACAAATCATGTTTAAATATTTTCATGGACTATTTGTCACTTTTGAAAGTAATATGAGCAATTATTTTTAGAAAAATATTTTGTAAATCATTTATTTCTTACAAAATAATTGGAAGACGGTATAATTAAATTCTTCAATTAAATAAACCGGGTCTACAGAATGTGTGATAATGTGCCATCAGGCATCTATGACCACATCCTTGACACTGGAGCCCAAATTCGGTCCACTGAGAACTTTCTATCTGTGAGTCACCAAAGAAATCACCCTCTAATTTCAGAATGTATCTCCAATTTTGGAAAAACTTACACTGCGAATGGAAATATGACTATGATTGCTCAAGATCTCTAGATGGCTTATTGAATGTTGCCGTCACTAATCACTATCCCCCAAACTGGTTGTTGGGATTAAGTTATCAGATATAGTACTTGGTAAATTTATATATAGTCGAATGAGTGTTTGGTGTATATTGAACAGACAACACAGAGATAAAATATGAATAATAATTTTCTCAAATGTGACTTTCCATGAGTCATGACTATTGGGACCAAGGATGCCACTGCCGCAAGAAGGTCACCTTGTCTCGGGTGGTGACAAAGTTAGTCAAATGAGGGAGGCAACTACCACAATTAAAGACAGCAACTGCTGCATGCACTTACTAGCGCAGTGAACTAGTGTTATGTACCTAATCTACATAGATATGTTTATTCCTTATCTAGGCTTATGGATGATTAGTTACCTTATATCTAGCAAAGCACTTGCAAAATGTTATTCTTACGTCTAGTCTAATATGATTTTAATAAGAAATTGTTTTTGAGTACAATTACTGACAAATCTTTTGTTTCGTAAATTACTCAATAACAAGTTTGGAATCGCAGCACTAGAAAAAGGGATTTTAATTTGTACAGAAAAGGTGGAAAGAGACATTATGACCAGTAGGATTTTTATTTTATTTTTTTGCTAAGCTTCAGCTACAATCATTAGAAAGGCCATAGTTCTTTTTTCCTAAATCTCAATTGGAGAAACATTTCAAGCATTTAATTGTGTGAGTTATGTTAGAAAAATCACATATTGGAGAATCAATGTGGTGTGTAGCAGTTAATATATCACAGTTGATTGAAAACTTATTAGCTTAAACTTTTGAGTAAATATGGATTTAAATAAATATGTTGACTGGCTCGAACTTGGGCTTTCTATTGGTAATTTCATTAGTTGAAGGCAGTAGAGCTATTTCATTCTAGAGTGTGGTAAGCATCTCAAAGTAGGAATCTTATGACTAATCTGGTTTTCGGGCAGACCTGCCAACAGATTATGGTTCGGTTTGGAGATTCAAGTTGAGAAGGTATCGGATTTTTGTTGCACGAAACAATAGTTGCAAAGATGGATATCAATCAACCACATGCAAATTCAATGAACAACATAAAAATGACATGTGCACACATGGATGGTGATTTTTGTATGACTGAAGACCAAAGTCGATCGCCGACATCATATGCATGTCCCCGGGGGCAAAGTGCGTGCATTTAGGTATTAATATTGGACAGACATCAGGAAAGAATAGATCAGAAACTTCAAGTATATAGAAAGACTTAAAGGATCGACATGAGTTTCATTGTCAACCCAAATTTTGCCATTTGATTGCATTCAATCGTCATCGAGAACGTGAAAGAATTTATGTTCAGATCCGCGAATAGGGGAAAACGTTTGGGATGTTGAGATCGGAATGACCTCTAGGTCAACCCAAAATCAACATTTTGCATCCCTTAGTCTTGATCTGAACTATGAATTACTTCATTTGAATTTATTTTCAGAGAAATATGATCCCTGCTTTTGTCGAGGATCCGGACGAATCAGAATACTAAGCATACACTGTCGGTGTAAAACGGAGCTTATTCAAGCACCTTTATACACCGTTAATTTGAGAAAATGGGTAGTTATACTTCTCGAATTAACAGTGGATGTGGCCCCTTGTGTGAAATTCTCTTTATACACAAATAAATATATGGGGGATGAGATGGTGACGCATGATTTCAAAAATCGTTTTGCTTTGTTGATCTTGTTAAGTTGTCCTAGGGTGGTCATGATAGTAAGTCTCGGAGAGGCATTCTGGTTTAACCTTAGTGGTAGGCGGATGAAAACTGCTTAAAACTGAGGCTCTGTTAATTTAAAGGAAAATTATTTCGATAAAAATTGTTTTCCGACTTTTCAATGTCTGAGTGATGGAAACTAATTGATTTACGAAAGATGGTTTTCATGGACCAGAAACAATAAGCTTGATTGGGGGGAATAATTTTCACTTTTTGCAAGAAGAAAATTACTTTCTTTAAACCACAAAATAGATGGAAACTAAACATTCTTAAATTATTATAGTTATGAGAATATTTTTCATTAACTAATTATTTTAATCAATACAATTGATCAGTTCGAGGAAAATATTTTTCTAATCATTTATGTTTTGTGAAACAAATGAAAACTAATCAAATAATGGATGCCAACTGTTCCAATTTTTAGCTCAAATGTCAAATTGTGTCCCCAGGTGATAAGACAGTAAAGGTCGAAACAATTAATATTTAAGATTTTGACGAAATAAATCAAAAGCTCCATAGGTGGATAACTTTTTCCCTCCACGAGTTTATCTCCATGGTAGGAGCCCTATTTTAAATAATCAAATTCCACTGGATGAAATTTGCAGCGCGAAGATTATAACGTACGCTTAACCTCGTGGAAAGGTGCTGTCGGTTTGGTTTTGACATGAGATTAACAACGTACATAAAAAATTGACCTAGATCTATCATATTAGCAGTTGACTTTAATATTGAATGACCTCCAGGACATTCATATCATGCTTTGCAAAGGTGCAATGACGTCACCCAGATTAAGGCCAAATGGCCGGACTTCATGTATATACGAGAAAATTAACATGCATTGAATTTAATGGACCACTAATAAGAGAATCTAAGGCTCCGTTTTTTTAGCAAAAAATGAATGATTTGAAAAACATTTTCTTGAAAATGAATGGACGATAAATTCTTTCATTGTCCATAAAAATATTTTGACATAAATTATTATCTATAATAAAAATATTTTTCATTGAATAATTATTTCAAAAGATATAATCAATTGTTTTAGGAAGATATTTTTTCATATTATTTATTTTTCACGAACAATTGGATCCCAAGTTATACCCATGTAGGTGTTTCCATATTCAAATATATTATTATTGACATGACTTTTATGTCAACTCAAAATATCACAGCACTACATTGCATTCTTCTTACTCACAATGTGAAATAAAATTTAGATCTGTATTAAATTGGAGATATAAACCTTAACATCAACCCTAGATGAATATGAATTCATGTCTTTTTTTTGTCCTTTGTATTTTTATTCATTATGAAGTCAGTATGTTCATGGTATTTATTACGAATTGCAAATTATTACCAAAAAGAAAAATAGGCAGTGCGGTACAAAATAAATGTTGTGGACGGTAATAGCTGATCTAATGCTAGAAACATTCATGAAATTAGGTATTGAGAAACTCTGAAATGACCAGAGAATACGTTAATTTAGAGTACATAAGTTTACATTATATTCAACAAACATATCACATATTCGAATTTTGATGCTGGAGAGGAGATCATAACCTGGTACCATTTGCAACCCAGAAAAAGTAAACCGTTATTTGGTTTTTTTTTTTTTTGGTAATAAGGTATTTTTATTTGTGTGGACAAAAATTCAAGAAAATCGATTTTATAATACTTGATAAGAGGTGAGTCCACCAAAGGCAATTTGTATCATAAAAAATAAAATGTAATGACTTAAAATTGAAATCAACATATTATTTATTTATTATGTAATCCATCAAAATAACATGAATTACAAAGAAATTAGTAAATAAAATGTGAAATCATTTATGAAAAATATAATATATCATCGTGTTTTTAATTTTTAATTTTGGGAATATAGAAGAATATGAGAAACAATGAAATATACTTAGGAGATGGTACAAACGATTTATGCGAGAAATAGTTCAAAATGATTGGAAAAATATAAAGAAAAATATTGATGAAAGATACAAAGTAGACATAGTGGGACCTATTCTTCTCACCCCGACACAAAGCAAGAAACCATGGAAACTTTCATGATTTCCTTCTTACTAGAAGGGGAGATTGTTTTTCCCAATTTGAACTTATTTGAAGGAAAATTATTTTCCGGAAAATTTTGCGATTTTCTAATACTTGGATTAGGGAAAACTAATCAGTCTACAAAAGGTGTTTTCCATGGATTGACAACAAGTTTGGATTCGGGTATGGGTTGATTTGTCTGAAGACAAATTGTTTTTCAGATTTTTTTTTTTTTTTTTTTGCGATTTTATGGTATTTGGATGATAAAAAAAAAAAGAAGAGCTAATTGCTCTATGGAAGATGTGTTTCATGGACTAAAAACAACAAACTTAAATTGGGAGAAAAAAAAATTTCTTTAAAAGTTATTTTCCTTTAACTGCCAAACAAATGAAAATTTAAAATTTCCCTTATAAATAATTTTCATGAAAATTTAGTTTTCACTATCAAGAAACTTTCAATGAAATAAAAGCACCTTAATTAAACCGATAAAAGAATATGTTCACAGGTGA
This sequence comes from Eucalyptus grandis, assembly GCF_016545825.1. Lineage (NCBI taxonomy): Eukaryota > Viridiplantae > Streptophyta > Magnoliopsida > Myrtales > Myrtaceae > Eucalyptus > Eucalyptus grandis. Next base: position 45,579,742 of record NC_052619.1, on the reverse strand, counting down.
TAGAATAGTATGTTCGAAATAATCAATATTGAAAATTTTGACAAAATCATTCGTTAAATTAACAGCTCTGTAGGTGGAATTTTCTTTTTTAATCTCCACGAGTTTATCCCTCAAATAATCAAATTCCACTCCATGAAATTTGAGCGCGTAGAATATGCCGTACAATCCGGTAGACTAGCATAAATAAAGTACACTTGACCTCGTGAAAATATTCGCTTTGTTCATAAATATAATCAATGACTCGCGAACTAAAATAAGTTTGACAACGTATTTAAACATTGACCTAGATCTATCATATTTTATGTTTTTGGCATCTATAACAGTGATGTCATCCTTGCAAAGACACAGTGATGTCACCCAGATCATGACCAAATGGCTGGACTTCATGTATGTACTGGAAAAATAACAAGTTTTGAGTTATATGACCAAAAGGAAAATAGGCACAAAAGGTAAATATTATGGACGAAAATAGTTGATTTTTTATTTTATTTTTTGTAATAAGGACGATAATAGTTGATCGAGTGATAATAAAGGGGTGATAATTCTCGACACAAATTGGACACATTTATCAAAATTAGGTATAGAGAAACTCGAAAGTGACCAACAAATACACTAATTTATGGTACGTAAATTTGTAGCATGTTCAACAAACTTATCATTATTTTGTTTAGGAGAAAATTGTTCAAAAAATCCTAAATATATTACAAATTTGACATTTTATTCCTTAGCCATTAATTTTATCAATTGAGTTGTAAACATTTTTCATAATTTGCCAATTAAGTCCATCTAATCAATTTTGGTTAGAAATCACTACTATAGATGTGAGTAGTCTTACCTGGCACAGCCAACACTAATATAGATAATTTTTAATAATATTTTAATAATTCTATGAATTCATTTATTCATTCTCTTCTTTTTCCTTTTTTCTCTTCTTTGTTTTTTCTTCACAACTCTGGCCGACTAGGGCTAGGGTCATAGCCCTTGCCTAGGCCTCCACCGCAGCTGATGAGGGTTTCGTGGCCCTCGTCGTGTTTAGGTGACGGGTGTATATATATCTCATTGGCTCATAAGTTGTTGCGTTGCGACCTCTTAACCGACAAAGTATATATATCTCAAAATGACTCATATTATTCAACCATTTTTACCGGCTCATGAGTTGTTTTGTTGTGGCTTTGGGGTGTTACAAAGTGTTGTGCAAATGCGTCTTGACTCATATTAATTAATCGTTCGTACCGGCTCATTAGTTGTCGCGTTGCAGCCTTGGAGAATTATAAATAGGTCACCAGGGACCTGCAGTTTGCTCCACACAAGCCATCCTTCTTCACTTCATTCACTCCCTTGAAACCCTGAACTTTCTCTGCTTCACTCCTTCCCTTTTCCCTGCGTCCCAACAATGGCCGGCAACAATGGCTTCATGACCGACTTGCTCGCCCTCCTCGACAACGAGGACAAGCTCATGAAGGTTGTCACGTGCAAGCCGTCATCTAGCGCAGCACCTTTAGATGTCAAGGATTACTTGACCATCATCGAGGAAATCCTGGACCTTGCCACGGCCGTTGCTGAGAACACTCTGCCAAAGATATAATAATGGACAAGCATAGTGAACTACATGCTGTAGTGCTTTTTTTTTTTCATTTACTTCTTAGTAGTGAATTTATTTCTTAGTAAAATACAAAAACTTGAACCTAACTGGTTCATGGGACTAGTAAGGTATTCCACAAGCTTTTTGGTAGCTGAACCTCTATGCTCAAGCCCCTGAATTATGAATTACATACTTATATGTATATTGATGCCCGTGGATAATTTGTCGCATCACCACAACATATTACTCACAAAAACATGAAATTCATGGCAAATACTATCGTCTTTCCCATTTATTCCACGGTTAATTGGTTGGTTATAATGCGTGATGGTTTTTCAGGGCAAAATGACTTTTGCTTCTCAAATCAATCTCCTTTTTTACTCTTGTCCAGCCAAAGTTTATAAAGATACACAATTTTTACATGCTTTTATGTTCACTAATATTTCATGGTTAGGGCTCACAAGTGAATTGATTTTTCAGGGTAACCATGTTCAGAGCAAAAGCTTAACCTTGCCTTCCAAAGAAATTTCATCCACAATCACTGAATTGTGTTGTCAGGTAATTTCATATTAACAGTGGCAATTCTCTCTTAAAGCGGAAGCATATAAATGCGGGAGATCCATACTATTTTAGTCTTCTAAAAAATATCTTAGATGAAAACTGATAGTAAAGTAAAAGCACTTTCTAGTGCAACGCTAAGATTGTTCATCCTATCAAAAAAGAAAAAGAAGCCAAGGATGTATATATTAAACTCTTTGTCCTTTCTATCGTACTCCTCTGGATCTTTTTACTTCCCACATTTAATATCGAAAACTATGTACTCCCTGACAGATTACTTGCAGAGCCCAACACACCAACAATGTGGGCGAAACACTGGCATCGATTTTCGACCAGTTGTCATCCTTTCCATGGGGTGCCAGGGCCGTGCTGACACTGTTACCTTTGACGATGCATTATGCCGAGAAATGGCGTCTCACTCAAATTGAAGAATCGGACGAACTTTTACGCTTGATGGCCAGGTTGAGAGGGTTACATGCAACTAGTAAGTCCTCCGAACAGCGAAGCAAGGCTTTTTTGGAGATCAGTAATCTGATCAGGGTCACTTTGGAGTTTACCCGGTGCATTGTCGAGAATGACTCTGAAGATTTCCAAGAATTCACAACAACAATCAACATATCAGACTGTTTTAAATACATCACTGTCTTTGTACTTGGCTGCTCAGTTGAGTTCAGTGGCATGATTACCGCGGGCAATGAGTATGTTATACCTTGCCTTTGCTTTTAACTACCTTTCTTAACGGACTTGGAATTAATCCCAAGCTCTCTTTCTCTCTCTTACTGTTTTACTTCAATGCTCAACCTATTTCTTGATGACTTCAGGTTTCAAGGGCGAGATCTATCGCCCTTCTTGGTGCGGGTAACAAAGAAACAAGAATCCTTCAAGAAACTAGTGGAAGTTTTCGTGCAAAAGAACGGTGAGATCATTGATGTTCTCAAACAAAAAGTTGTCCATCTTCTCCAGATTCCTTTTTGTGCGGGCAGATTATTTTCGTCAGATCCATATATCGAACAAAAGTACTTAATTTTAAGGCGATTTACGTTATGCAGAGGAGAAACTTCTATACAAGAAGATCAGAAATCTTTACAGATCTCGTGCTGACATTGCTGCGTTTATTGCTGAGTTTATGGCCCTACTGTGCTGCAACGGGGAGGATCCACCTACAGTTACTCAAGGTTTCGAGAAGACACTGGTTAGCTTCTCAGTCCCTATAATCTTCACTGACTTTGATTACCTGTCATTATGGTATACCAATGTCAGGAGAAGGGAATGCATATCAACTTACCAACAATTGACTACGTTTGAAAATTTCTAGATAGTTTGTAGGCATTCAAAATGCAATAATAAGAGCATGGTTTGATAACTACGTGTTATAGGCTAAGGTGGAGCAGTTGCAGAAGAAGAAAGTGATGCTGCTTATTTCGGACTTGACTTTGTTGGACGACGATATATTTACCCTTAACAGCATCTACACTGTTGAATTCCAAACCTACTACGAAATTATGTGGGTTCCTATTGCGGATGTAAAAGATGATGAACAGTTCCAAAAGAAGAGATCGAAGATGCCCTGGTACTCGTCCAAATCCGTTGTCAGCAAGGCAGCAGCAAGATTCATCAAGAAGTATTGGCCATTTAAGCAGCAGACTAAGGTTGTCGTGTTGAACCAAGAGGGGGAGGTGGTGAATAAGGATGCAATGACTATGATACGCCTTTGGCGAGCTGAAGCCTTTCCATTCACGCCGGAGAGGGGCTGCGAGCTCTGGGACAAGCACAGTAGCAACTGGCTCAAGCTTTTGGTGGAAACCACGGTCTCCCAATCTATGTCACAAAGCGTAAGTTACAAATGCAGTGTGGTTTCGATTATCTGGGCCATATTTTCATCATCCATCCCTCGTTGGAAGGACCTTCTTCCTACAAGGCTTCTAAGTAGTACCTCACAAATCTAGACATGTCACTCAAATTTATTTCTAGTTGGGTCTACATTTAGGCTACATTTGATCGTTTGAAATTCTAATTGGGATAGGACCGAATAAGATGTAATATAAAATTCATGAATTTTATTATATCATATGCACTATATGGTGATCACAATAGTAAAGTCGATAATTCATATCATATTATGTATATTGTTCGATATAAACAACTATATTAGTATAAATGAACCAAAAACTTTACATTTAGAGATAACAAAAATCTCTCGCAACATTGTTGCTTACTTTATTTTTTTTTACTTTTTTTTTTTTTTCCATCATTCTCTAATAAAATAATATTAAATAGTAAACTCCATTAATATTCATAAAATATGTAATAAATATTAATATATGAATTTATAATATAAGATAAAATTAAATTTGAATATATAAATAAAAATAAGATTAAATTAAAAAAAATAAATTGTTATTATTTTGTTATTTTGATTTACTTACATTAGAAGTTAAGTATTATTTATATTGAAATATTTTGTTAATTTTAAGAAGTTTGTTATTCGAGAAAATAACTTTTCTATCATGAATATTAAAAATCCTATCAATCTTTATCACATCTCCTCCATGCGATAATTTTATCAAACCTATGTCTCCCTAATATTTGACTTTATCTTGTTTTAAGCAAGCACCAAATGCATAATAAAGTAAATTTTATCATATCTTGAATTTTATTCAAACTGCCAAACGCAACATTATGTTATAACAATCAAAGTCTAGTTAGAGATCTCTTGCAAACAAGGATGAAGGAAGGCACGGCCTCTGTTCTAATTTCTGTCTTACACGATTATATGAGGGCTAAGTCTTTGACACGCTCGGCCAAGCACATACTTGCACATGATGGATTTTGCTTCTCCCCTCCCCATGGTTTTTTCCACAAGAATTTCCACATAAATCTGGTGTTCTTTTATTGTTCTAAGTTTCAATGTCATTTTAGTTTCCACATTCGTTATGACATATTGATTGTTCGCCAGTGGGAAACGAAGCAGCTTATTTTCTTGTACTGCTCGGCTGAAGATTCCAAGACTGTCGAGCAGATTGATGACGTCCTGAAAAGTAAATGTGACACCTTCAAATTCACGTACTCAAACGTCAAGACCAAGAGAAAGCAATTCCTATCCTGCCTCAAGAACTGCATATCCTGGAAGATGCAGGTGAATAAGGGGATGACCGATTCCCAGACGCTGCAGCTGCTCGAGCTCTACAACAGGTACAAGCAGCAAAGCGGGTTCGCCATCGTCACGAGGGGGTCGAGCGTGCTCGTCAACACTAGTCTCTCGGATCTCTGCAAAGTTCTGTCGGAACACACACAGTGGATCACTAAGAAGACTACCAGAGACAATTTTGACACCCACTTCCAAGAGTACTACAAGAAGGTCATTGTCATGCCAAAATACTCACACTTCTCCATCCCTATCATGGACGGCGACATACCGGAGTGCATCAAGTGCCCCATTGGCGATTGCGGTCGAGACATGGAGATCATAGTCACCTTCAAGTGCTGCCACGATAAGCATTGACCAGCCAATAAGGCCATCGAGCCCAAAGCCATCGTTTGGCTCTCCAGGATAAACACGGACTGCTCAGCTAAGTCGCGTTTTCACGTCGTTTCTTTCCTTTCCAGTTTGATGTGGCTTTCCATTACGTGTGGTTGGATTATGTAACAAGGCTGTGCGCGTGGTGCGCACACCTCGATTTACCGCGCTTGCGGACAACGTGTGCAATGAATAAAAGATTTTTATCATTTTTAACAGGGTTGTGTGTGTAATGTGTAAAACTCGATGTACTCTGCATGCAAACACTATGCTACAAATAAAAGTTTTCATGATCTTATTAAGATTCACTATCAGTTACAATCTTGAGATGTACAAAATAAGACTTTCATATTAAAATAGTTTGTTATCATAAAAGAGGTGTCTCGTGGTTAAGAGAAAACATGAATCCTTGTTAAGAGAATGCGTAACTCTTGGTTATGAAATAGGTGACTCTTGCTCCTAAAAGAAAATTATCAGTACTTATAAAAGAAAGTTATTCTTCACATGAAGAGTGGTGATGGTTAAAGATAAGGTTCATATTCCAAAGAAATGTATTGATTAATTGTCTGTGAATAGATACAATTAATATATTTTTATAATAATTACTACTTTTTATAGATGTTTCTTTTTTAGAATTTTCCATACAAACAACTTTAACACATTTGATGTGAAATTCCAAAAGAGAAAATTGAGTATTGCTAAACTCGTTTCTCTATGGCTTTGATGTATCTCCAGAGGTATATGTGTTCTAAACCTGCTACAATAATAGTAGGGCAAATAATACCTCAAGGACAATGATCATCATCACACATCGAAGCATCAATAATCTATTACTATTTCTCTATCTTCATCAATAATCAAATTCCGTCAACAACCGCAACACCCAATTGGGAGATCGGTAGTGACTCCGAGCCCAAATTGAGTGCACCCTGTGCATTAGGCTCTGCGTACCCAATTGGATGGATCATGTAGTGAGGCCCTAAACCCACGTGATCCAACGGATCGCCTGCGCTCGGCCTATATACTCCATCAATGCAGCCAATAATTTACCATGTGAGAGAGGACAATTAAGGCGTTAGAGCTCTGTACTGTCTCTAGTGTTTGGGAAGAGTGTCAAACATGTACTAAATAGAAGTCCTTTCTTAAGTTTAAGTGTATTGATTATCGGTTCAACGCTTATCTTCTTGTTAGTGTGTAATAATGCGTCATCCTATGGAGAGGTTTCTATTTCAGTCGCGAAAGAAAATGTGAGCTGTCTAATTTCATCCTTCACATTTTATAGTATTTCAATAAACAGCACTCGGAGTAGGTCCCGCTCCGATGGGGCAAGGATGGACTCACTTAACGAACGGTTGATACTTCATTGACACCTTAAACGGAACATTCGAACAGTGAGGTAGGTGATATAGCTAGTATAAGTACCTAGAGGGGGGTGAATAGGTATAACGAGTAATTTCTAATGATTATCGCACAATACTAGACAGTTGATATAGATGAGACAACTTTTCCTTGTCAACAAACAAACAACGATCAAAGTAAGATTGAGAGTAGGGAAGAGAAAGTTGAACACGAGGTTTATAGTGGTTCGGCTTATTTCAAGCCTACGTCCACTCTTCTGCACTGACAGCCCACTGGCTGGATTTCACTATGAACAAAGAGATATTACAGCACTGTTCTTCCTTGATTTCTTGGTGTAGAAGATCTACCACACTCTCTTAAGGTATCACAAAGTATAAACTCTCTTTGTGTGTACAGTTTTGCTCAATATGAATTGACTAATAATCAAGGAGCTTCAGACTCTGGAATTTCTCTATCGAGCACACACTAGAATAACTGTAACGTCTTCTTTTTATACTCCTTTATGCCATCATACCCGTTGGCACTTACCGAAGGAATTCTTCCAATCTTCCCGTTGGACAGAATCAATTAAGAAGGTCATTCGAGCTATTTAAGGAACATGTCGATAGCCTATCAATCCTGTTCGCCCATACAATCAGGATCTTGGTTTCCAAGAATAGAACCTTCCAAGAATATTTCGTCAATCATCGGATCTTCAAATGATCTTGATTTCGAATAAGTAATCCGATGTATCAAATCCAGCCAAGAGATCTTCTCCAGACGAAAAGACCAAATCCTTAACCAAACACTTTAGCTTTGGATCGTCTTCGTCACTAGATTAGAAAATGTCAATGAGAATAGTCTTAAGTCTTGAGTCTTGTGTGCTGAGTCTGGTGATCTGAGACTCTTCGAGACTCAAAGTACAAGGGTCTGCACGCTTCCGGACTAGGCGATAGAAACGTTTTGTCGGCTTCAAAACACTCTAGAGAGATTTCTCCAACAATCTCCCCATTTTTGATGGTGACAAAACTTTCTGTAGATTTGAACAACTTTGACCTGCAAAAACATTACTCAAGCGGTATGGATATCTCATAAAGATTAATAACTCAACTAGACTCTGCATCCACAGAAAATAGGTTAGTCTTTCATGAGTAAAGCCATACACTAACACTTGATATAAATAATGCAACTGTCAATTTCAAATCCACATACTCAAGTCAGTCAAATTCACCAAGTCCACCACACCCAAGTCATACTCAAAAATAAATATCCAAACAAACTGAAATTAAAGATAGATAAAATCAAAGTTATCAAAGTTCAGTTCAAAGCTGGCAATTCTCCCCCTTTTTGTCATCATTAAAAAGGTGAGAAAGAGTCAAGTCTGATTGGGAATGCGCACAATCTGGAAATCTCCCATCGACTGTACGACGCCTTCCAGCCTCTTCAAGTCTTCCCTTAGACGAGTCACCTCTACTTCTTTGACATTTGCTTGAATTTGACGAGCGAGGTCTTGCATTTGATCCGACAGGGTAACAGAAGACGCTTGTCCAGCATTCTTCATGACTTGAAATTCACATTCCAAAGCATATATTTGACCTTGCATTTCCAGAAGAAGATCAAGGATACGACGAAAATCTGCGGTATTGTCCGTCTGTGTGCTGGCATTTGCTCTATCAGATGGAGTAAAGGCAGACGATGGAACTTCGGTGTAATTGCGCAAATTTAGCGTTGAGGTGTCATGTCCTTCCTCAGGCATTTGAGAGGCCTGAATATCTTCTGAATTTGCTTGCAAGCGACTCACACCTTCACTGTGATCAGGAAATGGTGTAGTCCTTCTTTGCTCGTCATCTCCCCCTGTTTCTAAGGCCTCCATTGGGGAAGAGTGATGGTCATGCTCAATAGAATCTTGATTGTCTTTTTCTCCAGCTTCATCTGCAGACTTTTCTTTGACTGCTTCTTCTTCTTCTTCAACTTCTTTCTCCTCTTCTTCTTTTTCTTTCTCTTCTTTCTCCTCTGCTTCTATGTTCTTGTTCCTCTGCTTCTTTTCTTTTCTCCTGTCGTTCCATTGATTCGGATACAGAACGACTGAGTCTTTTCAATGCCAAGGCAGAGATAGTGAGTTCATCCTCTTCATCTTCATCCTCTAAGATTAGAGCTCTTTTCTTTTTGGATGGAGCACCCATGGGCTCCTTCCCTTTCCTTTTAGACGCAGAAGAGATTGGATGAGATTTAACTGGAGTTTTCACTTTAAACTTCTCCATTGCCTTATCAAGCTCTTTCAGACGCATTTTTGTCAGCATTTTCAAACCCACCACCATTTTGTCACATGGTCGAACACAAAGAGTCTGTGGAGGTTCAATGTTCAAGTGTCTGAAGATCTTAGTCACAAGACCTGAGTAAGGCAACTGGCCCTTATCCTTCACCATTGCTCTGTACATGTGGAAGAGAATGGTGTGAGGAAGAGAGAACTTCTTCCCTGAATGGATCGTGTACATCAATTTCGCCTCAGAATTAGATACGTTTGTCTTGGATGTTGATTTTGGCCTGAGTGAGTTGATCACGATTTTGTGCAGTAAGATATTGATGGCATGCATTCTTGCGTAGGTAACTCTTCCTTCTGTACTCATGTCTTTGACAAGTTCCAGTGTGGTACGAGCGATTGAAACCTTGATCGGTTGATATCGTCCTCTTTCAACTCCAATTATGTCGCCAACATGTCCACATCTACCTCATAGTCTTGGTCTCGAACACTGAAGGATATTCTATTCGCATCTAAAAAGCCGAGATTCGAATAGAAATATGCTGTCAATTGTGCATAGCCGTCTGTGGTGTCAGAGCAAAATTGCTCTAGTTGAAGCAGATTGAACTTCTCCTTTAAGTTCACATTGATGGCATCCAGAAAATCAAAATCAACGCTCTTGGGGTTTATTACCCCCCGTTTCAACAATTTGAAGAACAGATCCTCCTGTTCCTTTGATTTGAACAACTCCATTCTTTTTCCCTTTACTTTCGCAGCAACACCCATCCTGGGTTGGAATTCTCTAAACAGTTTATCATCATCATTCCCGTCAGTCAGATTAAATCCCCCTACACGAGGGTCACTTGGAATGTTCGCAAGTGCTTCCTCAGCCTTTCCTTTAGAAGCAATTCCCAAATCCTCCATCCGTCGCAAAAAGATATACTCATTTTTATACCCTTTGTCTTTAAGGAAGGCATCCACATAGTTCAGTGGTGTACCTATGCTTTTCAAGGCACGATAGAGCTTGTAAATAAAATAGGGTTTTTGGACTCTTACAGGGTCTGCTTCCTCGATTATTTCTTCCTGTGATAGTTGATCCACACTTTGTGGGGTAGATAATGGAGATTGACGTGGCTGAGAGTGAATCGGGCTCTGTTGTTGTCTCGGTAACTCTTCTTCCTCGGTGAGATCGAAATGGGTAGGACCCTCCCTCATTCTCTGTGGTCCCCTGCTTGCGATTCTTCAAGACCTTCTAGAAGAAGACATCATTTCTTGTCGTTGAAAGATTCCTTGACTCACTTTCCCAAGAAAAGATGACAACTTTCTCGAAGATGAACACGAAATTGAGATAGGATTGGGAGGAGAATGCCTTTTTAGGGTTTTGGAGTTAAGCGAAGAAGACAACTTACTGTATATAACCCAGTTAAAAGAGGGAAAACCAATCAACACAAAGGAAAGTGAACAGTCGTCCTCTTTTTAAAATCGATAACTGCCTTTTTTGAAATGACGAGAATCCGTTTTTCTCGGAAATGAAAGATAAATCAAATATAACTGAACAAATGATCGTACCTTTTCGAGATTGAATATTAAAACAACTTACAGTCTATGGCCGTGAATGATTGAGTCTGAGAGTCTGAGAGTCTCTAGACTTTAATTTCCTCAAGCTTCAAAATGTTGAGCCTGGAACGGATGATATCGAATTGATTCTTCTCCAAGGGCTTTGTGAATATATCCGCTAGTTGGCTCTTTGACTCAACAAATTGAATCGAGATTTCTCCATTTTGAACATGATCTCTAATGAAGTGATGGCGAATCTCTATATGCTATGCCCTTGAGTGAAGGATTTGATTTTTAGTAAGATTGATTGCGCTGGTGCTGTCACATCTAATCTTAGTGCATGAGTCTTCAATTCCAAAGTCTTGTAGCTGTTGTTTTATCCACAGAATTTGCGAACAACAACTTCCAAGAGCTACATACTGCCTCTTGTTGTAGAGAGAGCCACGGTGTTTTGTTTCCTTGAAAACCAAGACACCGTCCCGTTCCCAAGCAATTGGCAAGTTCCCGAGGTGCTCTTTCTATCAACTCTGCAACCGGCTAGATCTGCGTCTGAATATCCAAGAAGATTAAAGTCTCCATTCTTAGGATACCAAAGACCGATGCTTGAAGATGAAGCAACGTATTTAATAATCCGTTTCGCAGCACTGAGATGAGATTCTCTAGGGTCTGATTGAAACCTAGCACAGATGCATACACTCAACAAAATGTCAGGTCTAGAGGCAGTAAGATAAAGAAGTGAACCGATGATACTCCTGTACAGCTTTTGATCAACTTTCTTCCCTTCTTCATCTTTGTCTATCTTCAAGGAACTTGACATTGGTATGTCGGTCTTTTTGCACTTTTCCAGTCCAAACCTTTTGACAAGATCATTAGCATACTTTTCTTGATGAATGAAAGTTCCTTCCTTCAATTGTTTTACTTGAAGTCCAAGAAAGAAGGTTAACTCTCCCATCATACTCATTTCAAACTCATCCTGCATAGACTTAGAGAATTTCTTGCCTGAGACTTTCATTAGAGGATCCAAAAATAATATCATCCACATATATTTGAACAAGTAAAAAGCTTTTGTTTTCCTTTTTGATAAATAGAGTAGTATCTACTTTACCTTTGACAAAACCATTATGTATTAAAAACTTACTTAGTCTGTCGTACCATGCTCGAGGTGCTTGCTTTAAACCATATAAGGCCTTTTTCAGTCTGAAGACTAAGTCTGGTTTCTTTGGGTCTTCAAACCCTGGTGGTTGTTCCACATAAACTTCCTCATGGATAAATCCATTTAGGAAGGCACTTTTGACGTCCATTTGGAATAACCTGAAATTTTTATAACAAGCAAAAGCAAGCAATAATCAAATAGCTTCTAACCTTGCTCTTTGGTGCATAGGTCTCATCATAGTCTATCCCCTCTTCTTGCGAATATCCCTTGGCCACGAGTCTTGCTTTATTTCTTCTCGTTCATCTTGTTCCTGAAAACCAATTTAGCTCCAATAACAGATTTACCTTTTGGTTTAGGAGTTAATTCCCCGACATCATTGATACCGAATTGCTCGAGCTCTTCTTGCATAGCTTCAATCCAGCTTTCATCCGATAAAGCTTCTTCTATGCTTTTGGGTTCTATTTCGAGAAACAAGTGCCACAAAGACTAGACTCTTCACGCCTTTTGGATCTGGTGCGAATTCCTTCATTAATTTCGCCAATAATGAGATCTTTGGGATGACTGGACTTATGCTTCCGATTCTTGGTTGATTTGTACGATTGATGATCTCTTTCTTTACTTGAATCTTCACGAACAATTTGATGCTGGTCTTCCAGAGTCTGAGATGCTTCTTGAGTTGTAAGCTTTGGAAAGTCTGGAGCATGTTCAGACTCTTCATGTTGAGTCTGACTGGGTTCATTTTGCATTGAATCTTGAAATTTGACATTCATTGATTCCTCCACCGATTGACTCTTCTTATTATAGACTCTGTAGGCTTTGCTTGATGTAGAATATCCAAGGAAGATGCCTTCATCGATCTTTCTTCAAACTTACCAACTCGATCTTTTGCATTTTTCAATATAAAGCATTTGCAACCGAACACATGAAAGTACGAAACAATAGGCTTCTTACCTTTGAATAACTCATAAGGGGTTTTCTCTAAAATAGGTCTTAAAAAGACTCTATTTATGATATAGCACGCTGTTGAAACAGCTTCAGCCTAAAATTGTGAAGAAATCTTACTTTCAATTAAAAGAGTTCTAGCCATTTCTTGAAGAGATCTATTCTTTCTTTCCACAACTCCATTTTTGAGGAGTGTATGGAGAGGAGAACACATGCTTGAAGCCAGATTCATCACAAAATTTTGTAAAATCTTGATTTTCAAATTCACCTCCATGGTCTGTTCTTATACTTGAAATAACATATCCGTTTTCATTTTGAACCTTTTTAACAAATTTTTCAAAATACGAGAAGGTTTCAGACTTACTTGCAAGGAAATATACCCAAGTAAGTCGGGAGTAATCGTCCACGATTACTAGGCAATATTTCTTACCTCTAATGCTCTAGGTTCTAGTTGGTCCGAAGAGATCCATATGCAGCAGCTGCAGTACGTGATTAGTAGAGACATGATTTATTGGCTTAAATGAATTTTTTACCTGCTTTCCCAATATACATGGGGTGCATAGATCAGACTTTTCGTATGATAAATTGGGTAGACCACGAACAAGCTGCTTTGATGAGATTTTGGCTAACTGCTTCATATTAATGTGACCAAGCTTTCTGTGCCACAAGCTTGCTTCGTCTTGAATTGAAATTAAGCATTGCGATTCATCCGGTTTCACATCCAGAAGATAGATATTTCCATGCCTTCGACCCATGAAAGACTGAGTAGAGTCTTTACTGGTTCCAGAACATATTCCTTCTTGAAAGAAGATCTTAAAACCAGTATCACATAGTTGGCGATCCGAGAAGATTGTAATTGAGTCCTTCTACTAGGAAACATTACTTATTGTGAGATTTCCAATTTTCATAGTTCCAAATCCCACAATCCTTCCTTTGCTGTTTCCTCCAAATGAGACTTTTCCACCATACTTGAACGAGCTTTATAAAGCAATTTGAGTCTCCTGTCATATGTCTTGAGCATCCACTGTCCAGATACCACTTTACCTTTTCTTTGACGGAGACCTGCATTTAAAAGAGAGTCTCAAGCTTTCTTTGGTACCCATTGTTTCTTGGGTCCATTGGTGTTAGTAAGATAAACAAGATTAGCCCATGTTTTCTTAACGGGTTTCCAAACTATAGGACACTCTTTTTCAAAGTGATCCGGGCTGTGCATTTGAACACACGAGAGCATTTCGACCTACGAGACTTTACAAAAACCTTCTTGAAATGATTTTGTAGGCCTCTCTTGAGGGTATTTGCTTGATTCTTTCTTTTACTTTAGAAAATCAATCTAGGGAATAGTTTCCGCAGTCATACCTAAGCCAGACTTATTGAAATAAGGTCTTTGAGCTGAAAGAATTTTTTCAAGTTTCTCGGACCCTATTGAAAATTTCTTTGAAATATTTGATGAGTCAATTTTTAAAAGAGCATTTTGTTTCAAAAGATTTTCCTCACTTTCTTTAAGAGTAGAAACATTCATGTCTAAACATTTAACTTTTCCCTTCAACACATTTTCCTGTTGTTTTAGAACAATATTTTCCTTTTTAAGTTCGGAAATCCTTTTAAGAGAAGTCTTAAGGCTAAAACATAGCTCATCAATATACTTAGAAACCTTGACAGGAATTTTAAAATTACTTATCTCAAATTCACTTTGTCGAGTCGATTCGAGTTTGAGTCTGAGTCTGATTGCGCCATTAGACACAAATTGGCATATTCATCATCACTTTCTTCACACTCTGTATCACTCCAGGTTTCGGCTTTGAGAGCCTTTCGAGACTTTTCAGCTTTTCCTTTCTTCTTCTTTAGAAGAGGACAGTTGGGTCTGATGTGTCCCTTTTTCTTACATTCAAAGCAAACTATATCTTTGTTTGATTCATCATCATCAACAGACTTGGTCTGCTGTCTTTGAAAACTTTGTTTCTTTGAGTTGAATCTTCTTCCTTTTCTATTTAGCTTTCTGAATCTTCTTATCATGAGAGCAAGCTCCTCATCGTCCATATCATCTTCAGAATCTGTAACATCAGAATCATCATTTGATTTTAATGCAATGGATTTCTTACCTTTTGGATCTTCGTCTTCGTTAATTCGTTCCACTTCATAAGACTGAAGAGTTCCAACGAGCTCATTGACAGATAGTGGCATGATTCTTTGCGTCTCTCTTATTGAAGTCTTTATGTGATTCCAATCCTTGGAGAGTCCACGCAGTAGCTTGTTTACCTTCATGGGATCATAAATTGGTTGTCCTTGATTTTCAAGACCATTTACAATTTCTATAAAACGGCTAAACATATCAGTTATAGATTCTCCAGGTCTCATTTTGAAAGCTTCATATTGACCGAGAAGGATGTTGATTCTGGTCTCTTTTACTCGATCAGTTCCTTCATAGGTAATATGTAACCTATCCCAGACTTCTTTTGCTGTAACACAAGAAGATATTCTGTTATATTCAGTAGGTGACAAGGCACAATATAAAGAATATATAGCTTTTGCATCAAGAGTTTGTCTCTTAATTATCTCTTCCTGAGACATTCTGCTGGTCTCAACAGATTCTTTCCCTCTTTCTGAGATGGATGCAACTTTAGGAGTGATTCTTTTTTCTACAACGTCCCATTCCGAGCATCCTTTGATCGAAGAAATGCTTTCATTTTGTTTTTCCAGATGTTGTAGTCCTTTCCATCAAAGTAAGGATGACTGGTATTGCTTTGACCTTCCACCAGCCCTGGAGCTAGCATACTAGCCATGGATCTTTTACTCTGAAGTAAAACACTTCAAATAAAGTGAGTACACGAGCTCTGATACCAATTGATATAGCTAGTATAAGTACCTAGAGGGGGGTGAATAGGTATAACGAGTAATTTCTAATGATTATCGCACAATACTAGACAGTTGATATAGATGAGACAACTTTTCCTCGTCAACAAACAAACAATGATCAAAGTAAGATTGAGAGTAGGGAAGAGAAAGTTGAACACGCGGTTTATAGTGGTTCGGCTTATTTCAAGCCTACGTCTACTCTTCTGCACTGATAGCCCACTGGCTGGATTTCACTATGAACAAAGAGATATTACAGCACTGTTCTTCCTTGATTTCTTGGTGTAGAAGATCTACCACACTCTCTCAAGGTATCACAAAGTATAAACTCTCTTTGTGTGTATAGTTTTGCTCAATATGAATCGACTAATAATCAAGGAGCTTCAGACTCTGGAATTTCTCTATCGAGCACACACTAGAATAACTGGAACGTCTTCTTTTTATATTCCTCTATACCATCATACCCGTTGGCACTTATCGAAGGAATTCTTCCAATCTTCCCGTTGGACAGAAGCAATTAAGAAGGTCATTCGAGCTATTTAATGAACATGTCGATAGCCCATCAATCCTGTTCGCCCATACAATCAGGATCTTGGTTTCCAAGAATAGAACATTCCAAGAATATTTCGTCAATCATCGGATCTTCAAACGATCTTGATTTCGAATAAGTAATCTGATGTATCAAATCCAGCCAAGAGATCTTCTCCAGACGATAAGACCAAATCCTTAACCAAACACTTTAGCTCTGGATCGTCTTCGTCACTGGATTAGAAACTGTCAATGAGAATAGTCTTGAGTCTTGAGTCTTGTGTCTTTGAGTCTGGTGATCCGAGACTCTTCGGACTCAAAGTACAAGGGTCTGCACAGCTTCCAGACTAGACTGATAGAAACGTTTTGTCAGCTTCAAAACACTCTAGAGAGATTTCTTCAACAGTAGGTTCCAACCACCGTATCCAATCCCTTTTCTATACTACAAAACAAAAGTTACATAGCTTCCAAAAGATTGAGAGACTCCATTGATATATGAAAAACAACTCTTTTTTCCGATGAATGCATAAAACTCTTTGAGCAACTAAGCAAACGTCAAAATTCCATATACAAGTCGGATTTGGACTTCCTCCAGTCTTCAAATCTCACATGGTGAAACTCAGATGGCTCATGAGATGGCACGAGCGCTTCAAAACCCTAGCCTCTTCTTCTCCTCCACTTTCATCCTCAGATCTTCCTCAGATGGAATCTTGCCGCCAGCTCGGGATGTCATACACAACCAGGCCATTAACTCATCCTACGAACAGTAATAGGTAAAGGAAAGGCATTAGAAAAAAAGAGGAAAAATAAGAGTCCTATCCAACAATAATCCTCTTTTTATTCCCAGCCCTTTCTCCTGTCAAGCATCTCATTTGCAATTTAATGGGCTAAAAAACAGTAGACGAGATCATCACAAACTCTGCCACTCTTATAACTACATAAAGAACACAAAGTCACCCAGTAGAAAAAGCTTAACATGCGAAACCATCATTTAGTTGTTGGACATACCGGATGATTTAGCTACTACACGACCGGCGAGACCACCGACAAAACCAATAGCGAAATGTTAAGCATAAAGCCTTGATATATTTAGATTGATGAGTCAATGACCACGACAATATCGAGAGTAAACCATTTTGCTTCAAATAGAAAAAAGGCTGAATGATAGTGTCATCTGGCTTTTAACATCACTTGCCCCAAAAATGGGTCCTCTTCTAAAGCTCCCAAGAAACAGCAACATCTTCTTGAGTTTTCATCATTTAAAGAATTCATCCATGTCTTTCATAGGCTTCTATACTCTGTTGATATAAGCCACTTCCGTAAAATGAAATTCTTAAGGTTCACAGACTCTTCTCCTTCAATATGATGTCCTGATCAAATGATGATAACATATTTTGCCTGTTCCAGCCATTAATGTTCTTTTATGTAGACCGACCTTTTCCTCGAAGAAGTTGTCTTTACTACATTGCAACACTGTTATAAGTTCATGAATCACTCCTAGCCTAAATGGGGGTCCTTTTTATTTATTCATTTTTTGTTTGTTCTATGTCTAAAGTGATCTCCTGTTGCCATGATATCACGTGCAAACATTTCTTGTTCTATACCTCCTGTTGCTAGAGATATATATAAACACCTTCATGGTTGACCATCAACAAATTAAATTAATCTTGGGAAATTTCACTCTCACTCAATTATAAAGCATCAATACAACCATTTATAACTAGATTCATTTGTGTTATAAATAACCACCTAGAAAAACAATTTACCACACTAAAGTGCAACTGGAAAATCAATTGTCGGGTAATACTACTACTGCCACAGAATGGATAAAACAAGATGCGAAACAACGGAAGTGGAGCAAAGTTCCAGAGTGGATTCAACATTGTCATGATGGATGCTTTAACCAACAATTACAAAAGATCCAGCGTCACAAAACTTGCACTCAACAAGACAACAAGTTAGAGTGAGTGGAAGGGTGCCGAATGCAAAAGAGGACCGCAGGAGTGGCCTAAAGAAGCAAAAACAGCCAAAACAATGGCAAAAGAAAAGGAAGCAGCGGGAGGCCACTGAAGACCAGATGAACCACAATCTATGCCCGCATCCACCAACGACAAAAGTGAAGAACCGTCAATGAAGCAGCCGCGCAGAGGAAGAGTATCTAGACAGCAAGCACCGCTAGGGCCTTGTAGAAATAGAAGAGTCCCCATTTGAAAAAATGACTGGATCCAAACCCCAGCTATGCTACAGCCTCCGGTCTCTAAAATTATCGTCCACACTCCTAAAGGTTGTGGCCTTGTCTCTGATGACCTTGATGAGTTAATTCTTCACTGCTGGAATGGATAAGCTTTGCTCTCTAAAGAGGATGCCGTTCCTGTGTTTCCAAATGAAATAACAAATAGCACCAAAAGAGAAGCGAGCAATGCACTTGTAGAAGTCTTTGCCCGCAAGGAAGGAGGTGGCCCAATTGAGGTTCTCAACCCACGACTTGGTCCGCCACGGAAGATTGCACCTGAAGGCCTAAAAGAAAGCAATGCCAACGGAAATGCGGTATCCAAAAATTAGGCGGTCTATAGAATTTGGCACCTCATTGCAAAAGGGACACAAGGCACTATCTATCCTACCATAAGATAATAAAAAAGCTTGGGTAGGGAGCCTTCGTTTGGCAATAAGCCATAGGTTAAAGTGGTACTTTGGAGTGATCGAGTTGTTCCATATGAACTTGTGCCAGGAGACCCAAGTCTTCCTCCTCCTAGTCAAATCCCAAGCCGAGGCCACCGTGAAGAAATGGGAGGTGTTTCCCTTCCAACCGAAGCGATCGGAGAGGTGGGAAAGGGTGGGAAGGGGTTCCGCCCAAGAGTCCAAGACCAACTTGATCGTAGCTCCACGGTCGATGAATAGGTCCGCCACTATCACTTGCCTAGACAGGCCATATGCATATATGGCTGAGTCCGAAAAATACAAGTTCAAAGGACCCCTGGGGTGCCAGTTATCAAACCAGAGGGATACCGAGCAACCATCCCCAATTCTCCAAAAGAAGGAACTTCGAAACTCAGTCCTGAGTTGGAGGATCTTCTTCCAAGCCCACGAACAGCAGGTCAGCTTTTTGGCCACCCAGAAATTCGACCTTTTTAAGAAGGTCGAGTGGATCCATTTACACCATAAAGATTCCTTATCGCAAACAGGATCCATATATGTTTTAACATGGCAGCATTGTTATACTCCCGAAGCCTTCGGATGCCAAGGCCCCCCTCTTCTTTTAGGCAACACACGTCCTCCCAGGAAACCTTTGCACCTCTTCTTACCAACTCCGGGCATTTCCATAGGAATTGTCTAAAAATTCGTTCAATTTGATCCAAGATAGCTACAGGTAAAATAAATACACTAGCCCAGTATGCTTGGATAGCATGAAAGACTGACCTAATCAATTGTAGCCGACCAACGAAGGATAGAAAGCGATAAGTCCAAGATTGTACCCTCGCCGTGATGCGGTTGACTAACACAGAGCAATCCGCCTTACTGATCCTGGAAGTGATGATGAGAACCCCGAAATAGCGAGCTAGTAGACTTCCTTCCTGAAAATCAAGGG
Organism: Eucalyptus grandis; assembly: GCF_016545825.1. NCBI lineage: Eukaryota > Viridiplantae > Streptophyta > Magnoliopsida > Myrtales > Myrtaceae > Eucalyptus > Eucalyptus grandis. The sequence continues at coordinate 45,559,892 of NC_052619.1, read as the reverse complement.
TAAGGAGGATTTGGTTTCTTAAAGAAGGTGAACCTCCTGCAAGGTAGACTTCACTTTTATTTGTGTTTGGAACCAAGCCAGACATTCTGAAAACATTTGGAGGCCTTCCTTGAAGAGCTTCGTCGAAGGCAAATCAGCTTCATAGAACGAGAAGATGTCATCCGCAAAGAAAAGGTGTGAGAGGCTAGATGCTTTGCATCTCTAGAAATATTTGAACTCTGGCATTGAAGAGCGAGTAGTGAGAATACCATATAGTACCTCCATGACCAACGTAAACAAGTAAGGAGATAGGGGGTCTCCTTGACGAAGCCCACGGCCACTAGCAAAGAATCCATGTAACTCCTCATTCAAAGCAATGGAAAATTTCAGGGTCCTCACACAAGTCATGATGAGCCTAGTCAAGTGCCTGGGGAATCCGAATGCTTGAAGGACAATTTCAAGGAAGTCCTAATCGATTGTGTCGTAGGCTTTCCTGAAGTCCACCTTAATTGTGCATTTATTTGAGTATGGCTGGATTTGAAAACCAAAAAAGAGTTCCTGAGCTAGAAGGATATTATCCTTGATCCGTCGGCCTTTGACAAACGCACTCTAGAAAGTCTCAATGACATCCTATAGAACTGTAGCAACTCGATTGGCCATAACTTTAGTGATGCACTTGTAGATGGCATTACAACAAGCAATTGGCCTGTAGTCATCCACAGAAGTTGCATTCGGGCTTTTTGGTACAAAGACCAAAATGGTGTTATTGATCTCCTTTAAGAGCCTACTCAAGATGAAGAAATCTTTCACTGCCGATATAACCAACTGACCCACCATTTCCCAGTTATACTTAAAGAATTCAACTGTAAAACCATCAGATCCAGGAGCTTTGCCTCTAGCCAGTGAGAAGAGAGTATCACGTATCTCTAAGTCAGAAACAGGCCGATCAAGGAAACTAACTTGGTCAGCAATGAGGGGAGACTGGATAGCCTCCCTGATGTCCCCAATCAAGGGTCTTCCTTGTATAATCCGCGGCGACAAAAGATCCTGGTAATGTCTAACAAAATGCTGATGAACAACCTCTGGTTTAGTGGTTTGGACACCCGACGCATCTATAACTGACAGAATTATATTCCTTATCTATCTTTTGTTGACAAAATGATGAAAGAATTTGGTGTTGCGGTCTCCCTCTTTTAGCCACTTAACTCTAGACTTTTGCCTGAAAAATGATTCTTCTTTAGAGCGCAAGTCCAAGAAAGTACGCCGTTGACACTCCTACAACTCTACAAGAGCAACAGAGTTCGGTCTTGCTGAAGGTCAAGTTGAGTAGTCCAGAGCGCAGCTCTCGCTTCAGAAGTCCTGATGGAGATGTTGGAGAAGGATTTTTTGTTGAGAGTCTTAAGACGACCTTTGAGGGCCTTGAGCTTGCACACCAATCTAAACATGGGCACTATCACGCCCCGATCCTCGGGCACGCACTCATTCCTCACTTGGTCGATATAATAGCGACGTCCTAGGATGCTTTGCCGAGCCTTTTATTTTAATACGCATGTGAAAGCATATAATTAATCCCCAGACAATAAAACAATGGAATAGAAAAGTAGGATTCAAAAGTTCCACTTTAAAAGCAACCACCCTTATATACATTGCAAACTATAGTGCAAATATATACAAGGCGAATTGATAAGCCAGGTTTTAAACCACAAGTTCATAAAATAGGGTTTGCAAAAAGGGAATTGACTCCCATCAAAAGAGAATTGCCCTATGATGAACCAGTCCAATAGGATCGTCAATTCTTCAGGCTTTACCATCTACACTTCGGGCCTCCGGTCCTTCACCAATGCCATCTAAGGATCTAAAAATGGTTATTCAATAACCAGTGAGACAATGTCTCAGCAAGTTCTACCTCTTAAGACTCAATTAGTAGGCCAATATACTTTAGAGGCTGCCTAGGCATAACACAGATCAGAGGACTTACCTTGGCCTTAGATTCCATATGCAATTCAATACAGTTCAAATAGGCACCCAATCACTCACCACATATCGAAACATCGATCAATTGACCTAGTCGATTACATGTAAATCAGACCGTTCCTTGGTCATTCCATTCAATACTGTCCATTCTCCAAGATAACTTATCGAGCTACCGAGCGAGTATATTATAATAATCATTCTCCGAGATGACATATAGAGTCACCGAGTATTTTCATCATAATGTACATTCTCCAAGATGACATGTTGAGTCACCGAACCGTTAAGGCATGTCATCCTTTCTCCAAGATGACCTATAGAGTCACCGAGTTGACATTTCATACCGTCCTTTCTCTAAGACGACCTATAGGATTGTCGAGCCGGTATAATATAACATTCAGATGGTACATCTATTTTTATTAATATACCGTCCTTTTTCCAAGATGACCTATAGAGTCATCGAGCTGGTCTAATATGACATTCCGATCATACAATCAATTTGCCATTTTTATCATTCTCGATAAAAATACACTTGTGTGAGTACACAGCCAGCCTTAGCCAAGTACAAGGTTTTCACTTTCGAATTTCCCACTATTTTTAGTACTTCCCAAAATAGATTTTTGGTGCTATAGACCGACACCCGATTATCTTTCCATTTAATTACCAAATTATCCAATTCTTTTCTATTTGAATAAAATATCCATCCACACAATTTCACTCAATTTATACAATTAGGTACTCGGATAAATAAACGAAGAGCACCACTACAATCAGTACGAAATTCCGGTAGTTGGTTATCCTAACCTAATTTCTGGAAAATAAATAAATAATTAAATAATTACAAAATTTAATTGTTAAATAGCAATAAATCTATTAGGCCCGTAATGACTAATTGGACTCTGAAACGGACTAGGAAAAATTTCAAGATTCGTTCAATAAATACTCGAGCTTATCTACTCGCTACTTACACTAACCATTTGCCTAACATGCATAGGTAAATCCCTAATTTAATTGTTTAAATCAAATCTATCCACTTAATTGCACTTAATTAAATCTAATCCACCCTTAAGCATCATTAGCAAACTAAGTAAGGATTAGTGAGTAAAACTCACCCGTTTAACAATTCGTTCGGATCAAAACGTTGAGAACGATGCAAGGGATGCTTTTCTCTAAAGTGGGCCTAGGATCCAAGGCTCACAAACACCTCAAAACGGGCCTAGAAGTCGCTACAGAACCCTATCTAATTATGTTATGATCTTGTTGAAATGGAGGCCAATAGGCTCAGTTTAAAGCAGGAAAGGATCGAGGAGGATGGAAAGGGCCAAACCGGGCCATGGCGGGGCTTACCGGCGGCAAAATGACGAAGCATAGCTCCAGTTGAGCTTGCTGGATAGCGAGGCAATTGGATGGTGTGGCTGGAGGCAAAGACATGTGCATAGGGGAGGTGAGTGTGCACGGCAGCACGCGCAGGCGGTGAGGCATGCGGACAGCGACGAGGCGGCAACGGGCAGTCCTGGCTTGCTACTACGGCTTCAGCTTCTTTCCTTAGGCTGCTGGTTTGAAAATGGTAGGGGATGGAGAGAGAGAGGCTAGCCGGTTGAGGAAGGAGGGAGAGAGGATAGAGATGAGGGAATCAAGGTCTCCACAAGCCTCATTTTTCCACACCATGGTCTCCCTTGACCATTCCTAGCCAAGTGTGCATCCTTGGCTCACAATGACCCACTAATGCTCATCCAAGGACACTTGAATTGATCCAAAAATGGCTAGGAGGAGGGGGAGCTACGAAATTTCAATCAAATGGCTTCAATTGGATACTTACTGGTTCTCAAATCAACATCAATTGGCTTCAATAAATTCAATCCACCTACCATCGGTCATATCAATATTTTTCCTCACCCATATACCCATCATACTTCCCAAATTTACGATCAAAATGATCCCCGCCATTTTTTTGCACAAAACGGCCCTATGCCGACTTTTTCCCAAAAGTTTCGGGTTGCAAAAAAATCTTCTGAGACTGAGTCGATGTTCCTAAAATTTATTGTGACATGACAGAATCTTCAATTTGTAAAATCGGACTTAAATTCGTGGTTAATTTCATTCAAACGCGTTTTTAGCGTGACCTAGACTACTGTGTAGTTTTTAGAGATTTTTAGTTTAATTGACCCGTGGTTGATTTTCTTCGAGCCACAATAAAGTGAACCCACTCGAGTCATTGACGATTCTCGATTGTTGTGAAAATCTCGATGATTCAAATAAGGACATAGGGTACTAAAATGACAGAAGAATTAGTTTAGGGCCGGTCGACGAAAAAAATCCAATTTAGTGGTGTCACCCACACATCTTAGTCGAACAAACTTATATCTAATCTCAAATCGATTTTTAACTGTGCCATAATGGCCTCTAAAGATGAGTGCGATCAAGAAGTAGATTCCTGGTCGAATCCTCGAGTCTATTGCATTAAACTTCCTTAATAACTTCCCTAAATAGTCTAGTTATCTTGAGAGTGATCGGCTTTGAGAATAGCCCTATAGGCGCATCGATGAAATGCCCAATTTATTCAATAGAAAATAGAAGTGAAAATCTGGGATGTCACAAGCACTCCCTCAATTGGCATCTCTCAAACTTGGTTGACAATTAGAATGAAATTAGGATGATCCATCCAAAAGTCAAAGAATTTGAAAGGCTTCCTTCGATGAACCGGGTTTAAAACTTTGACTACCATAGGGGAGTGGTCAGAGATACTTAGTGCAAGGAAAGAAGCTTCCAAGAAGGAAAAGGCCTGACACCATTTGGAATTGACTAGGACTCTGTCAATCTTCCTCGCCTTCCACAAAGTATCAGAAGAGGTAGTCCAGGTAAATCGACATCCAACATGCCTCAAATCATCTAACTCAGCCAAAGATAAGCACTGTCTAAACTCATTAAAAGAAAGTATCCAACTGTTTGTACCCCTAAGTCTATCATACGGAACTCTGATAGCATTGAAATCACCCGTGATAAACCAAGCGAATCCTGTAGAGCTGCGCTTTTCATGATAAGGTCTTCCTAGAGTGGTCTCCTGAAAGTGAAAGAGTACTACCCATAGACAACCGAAATACAACAATCCATATCCGAAGAAAGCATCTTAAGATTCCCGTGGATCACCTGGGCATCTACTAAAGACACTTCAGAACTAACAACTGAAGGGTTCCAACCAATCCAAATACTCCCTCTGGGAGCACAACTATAATTCTAAATCTAACTCCAATCCCTTATCAAACTCGAAGAGATAGAGGAGAACATGCCTTCTGGTACTTTAGTCTCCAGAAGGCCAACAAAGCAAAGTCTATTTGAGGAAACCAAACTACAGACCTCAGCTTGTCTAGTAGGGTCAACAAGGCCCATGATATTCCAAAAACCTATGTACATAGATAATATAAACAGGAGGGGAAATGAAACAACTGACCTCTGCTGCTTGGGAGGATTCCGACCTTTGGTAACCGGAGTCATGTCAAGGGGAGGATCTGGGATCATGGTTATTACCTCAAAACAAAAAGAAAAAGAGGAAGAAAAGAAAGCACCCCAGGGAAATTAGTGGAGGAATGAGTTAAGTTATTACCTTAAGAAAATCATGGTTGGAGATGTATTGACTCCTAACGAGGCATTTGACTCCACCAATGTTCACAGAGATAGGATTTCTACTGGTGATTTATCTCCTTGCATTCCTGCATATTAAGTTCCATATGCCACAAACCTCCAGTAAGGATCCCAGACTAGGGTATTGATGGATTGGATGCATGTTGTACCCTAATATAGTCCTATCTGCTATCTCCAAGCACGAAAAAACACGCGGCACCACACCGCCACACTTTAGTCTCACCCATGGTAGATAAAAAATCTCTCTCTCTCTCTCTCTCTCTCTCTCTCTCTCTCTCTCTCTCTCTCTCTCTCTCTCTCTCTCTCTCTCTCTCTCGCCATGCTCCCCAAGACGAGTTCTCTCCATTGGTCTTTGTCCTTGCAGTCCCCATCCCTCTACATGCGCCAATCCCTATTTCTTAAAATCTCTCCATTTGAGCTCGATGCCACCCTCGAGCTCATTGCCAATGGCGGCACTCAACACAGCGTCGAGTTAAGCCTCATCCACTCATGCCGAGCCATGGACACAGAGGTAAGCCTTGGCAATGAACATAGCCTAAGCCTCGAGCTAAGTCTCGGCCATGGACACCAACATCAAGCTAGGTTGCCTCTGTTTTCTCTATTTGAGGTCGGTATGAGCTACGCCTCAGCCCCAGATGCCGAGCCCCCAGATCTCAAGGCATGCCTCTAGATCTTGCAGTGGCAGCAACTTGAGCATGGCTGCGAGGTTTGACGGCAGTTGCACAACGGCTACATGTCCTGATATGTGGCAGTTGGTTCTGAGTATAGCATTGGCAACTTCAGCTGTGGTGATGGCAGGTAGTAGTGCGGTAGATGGGCATGGAGGCGACTGAGGGGCAGAGGAGGAGAAAGAGGGGGGGGGGGAGAGCAAACTAGGGTTTTGTAGGATTCAGATTCGATGTGGTGAGGTCAAGAATTGACCAGACGCATGTCATAATCTCAAAATGGAGACAACAGATGGATTCACAACAGCCGACAGCTAATTGGCATCCAGATGCGAAAAATGTGCATTCAGAACATAACTTGGCTAGCATATGTGAAATACAACAGATGAAAAGAGTGATTTTGAGTTGTACCAGTTATGCAAGCTACATAATAACTAGTTCCTCCAAGTCCTTCTTCCCACTTACCAAGACGTAAGCGTAGAAAGAATCCATCGAGGTGCATCGGAGATGTCCGGGCACTCATCCACCTAAAATGCAAAGGACAGAGAAAGAGTTCCATCTAAGACCAACAAAGTCTCGATGAAAATCCTATTGTCATGAATAACAATCCATACAAAATGCCACACATGGGTCCCTTTACAAAGCACTGGAAAAACTCCCACAAAAAACACTAAATCCATTCTCTAACTAAAAAAAAAAAAAAAAATTCCTACTCTTTCATTTTCCTTGCGTTGCCTCCCTCCCTTACCCGCCCACACCCCCAAAAAAAAAGCCCCAAACGCTCGCAGTCTTCATCTTGAAGCTGTGACTATGGTCATCTTCACCGTTCCACTTCAGAGAATTAAAATAGACATCCCAAATAGAAAGAGATGATGTCAGACACTAAGAATTCATACATGTTTCTCTCTACTCTAACCGCATCGTTATATGTTGCAAATTACAAGGAATGACAATAGAAAATAGTTTGATCGTAAATGTGCTCAAGTTTAAAAAATATTTGACGATAATAACAAAACACGATATGGCAAACCATCCAAGCAGTTGGTTATTTTGTTAGCAAATTTCACACTCTAAGAGGTCATTTTCTTGTCAGGCTCCCTTATGTTTACATAAATTTTCGCATGGCATACGGAGTACTTGATCTATCATGCAGTTTTCACTAAAACATAGTTTTGCTGTGACCCTCAACTCTCACGGACATTCTAGGCATTGTCTTAGAAAATGTGATCTACCTGCAAAAGAGGTTTCACCAAAACCAAGAAACTGTAACCAACAGTTACCACCATGCCTGATGATTGAACAACCAAGAAACTATAACCAACAGTAACCACCATGCCTGATGATTGAACAACCAAGAAACTATAACCAACAGTAACCACAATGCCTGATGATTGAACATGAACTAGTATTTTGCCAACCGTATCATTCAAAGAATTATGAAGAAAAAAGTTTTACTTACTTGAGGATACTCGTCCGAGATAGTTGAAGCTTCTTTATCGAGTCAAAGATTGCTTTAGGCACATTTGATATATGCCATTCACTGAAATTTCCTGGTAGTGTGATCACATTCTCTTTCAGCCGATTTTGAATGGGGCTCAAAGCACTCCATTTCCTAATCCAGCTTGGGTTAGAAATATCTTTGTCAAAGCTTGATACTTCATTCAATTTCAAGTTTCCATAAAACTATCTATAAGGTTACTCTTTTGATACATTTGTTTATTCTGAAGCTGTGATATATCATAATAGTGGTGATTAACAACATAACTACAATCCTCCAGCGGCATCGATTTTGAAACAACATTTGGACATGTAACTGCCCAATGATTGAGCTGATAACATCTAATGCATAAAGGAGGCATTTCCTCCACTCCTTCATATGATTTGGCGGTCCTCAGGAGGTCTTCTAGCCCAGCTTCTGCTATCTCTGAGCATTTGTGGAGACCATGACCTTTAATTCCACAAAAGAGACAAGTTGCACTACATCTAGCACCCACATCTAGTGAATTTGTTGGGATAATGTGCTTCAGGGCATCCAATCTTCAAGCAAACAATGACGCCATTTCCTTGGAACTTTTTAGTCTCTAAGAAGACGAACTACGGTTCACTTTCTGTATCATATGGCGATCATGACTATTTTGGACTTTCTAAAACCAAAGGAAGCTTCACGACCAGCAGCACAATCTTGTGGTTCTTTTTCAACACCATATGGTTCTTGACTGTTACAATCCTTGACCTCTAGCTTCATTGGATCTGGGTGACGACCATAAGATTGCTTAGAATGAGCTGTAATTCTCATGAAATTCCCCGTATCCTCAATTGTTCCACCCATACTCTAGACACAGATATCCTGCTTTTGTATATAGCAAGAGGTCCTTGATGAAAAACGAGTTATCCACAAGCTTCTTCGAGAATCATTTCTGCAGCCAAGATTACTAATCTTGTTAGCCAACTCAATTTTTGTAGATCCTCTCCCACTTGATTAGGAAGCAAAAGTGCCCTCGATTCTTGAGCAGTTTTATTCAGACAATAGATAGATTGAAAAATGGATTTAAAACCCATATTCCCACAATTAGCATCCAGATTTTGGCTGCCACCTATAAATGAACCATCCAGATGCTCATTTTTAGAACCAGGACCAGTGAGAGCAAGTGAGAGAGAGCCTGCCACATCTTGATTTGTTTTGGAGAGGCCCTTCACCATGTATATCAAATTCATGATGGAGCTATCTTGTCCAGCAAAAGAGCCTGAAGAAGTTTGGTTTTGAACATACCTAGCTTGTTTGTTTCCACCAATCAGATGCGATTCAACGCTCCCTCTCTTCCTTCCAACTGAAGATAAGCTCGCACTGTTACAGCTTTCAACACTCTCATGGCTGTTGTCTTCCTCTTTTATCAATCGTCCACTAGTATCTCCATCGGATAATGCCTTTTCTTTACCTTTCTTATGACTTCCACAGATTCTTCTATTACTACAAACAAGTTTGCCTTTGTGTTGGATATCAGCATCCTACATAGAGATGCTCTTGGCTTCAGAGGAAGATTCTGAGGCTACAGCATTAGTTGCTGCATGGCAGATGTTCTCACTGTTAAGAGTCCTTACGTCGTTCTCGACTGTTGATTCTAGTTTCTCCAATAACGGAAGACCTGGGATACTGGTTTTCTTGATTTCCTCTCTTAAAAAAGAAGCTAGTTTGTCATCCTCTCCCCTTGGAGAGAAAGCCAGAGTAGCATAAACTCTCTGTTCATTCAATGGGAGAGCTTCTGATACCATTGTAATTCCCGTTGCCAATTGCTCATAATTCATAGTGATGTCTGTTGGAGAAATTCCTCTTGAAGTGTTTTGAAGTTGACAAAATGTTTCCATCAGTCTAGTCTGAAGGATTGCAAACTCTACTATTTAAAGTCTGAAGACCTCCGGACAGCCAGACTCAAGACTCAAAGTCTATCCTCATTGACAGTCTCTAATCCGTTGAAGAAAGGCTATCCAGAACTGGATGTTTCATTAAGGATGTGGCCTTATCGACTGGAGAAGATCTCTTGGCTGGATGTGACATAACGAAATTCTTTATTTGATAACAATTGATTCGAATATTAAGGATCCGATGATTGCCAAAGTTTACTTGGAATGTTCTACTTATGGAAACCGAGATCCTGATTGTATGGGCGAACATGATTGATGGGCTATTGACATGTTCCTTTAATAGCTTGAATGATCTTCCTAATTGATTCCGTCCAACGGGTAGATTGGAGGAATTCCTTTGGTAAGTGCCAACGGGTATGATGGCATGAAGGAGTATATAAGGAAGACGTTCTAGTTGTTCGAGAAGGTGTACGAGAGAAGAATTCCAAAGTCTGAAGCTCCTTGTTTCTAGTCAATTCATTTGTTGAGCATAATCGTGTAAACAAAAGAGAGTCTATATTCGTGAGAAACCTTGAGGAAGTGTGGTAGAACATCTACACCTTTGTGGAATCAAGGAAAAGCGTGCTGTAACTTCTCTTTTGTTCATAGTGAAATCCAGCCGGTGGGCTATCAGTGCGGAAGAGTGGACGTAGGCTTGGAATAAGCCGAACCACTATAAATCTTGTGTTCATTTCTCTCTTCCATATCCTTTACTTTACCTTGATCGTATTTTCCTTTCTATCGATTGCCTAAAATCGCTTCCGTATCTCGAAAATTTGTTTGTGCACCTATTCACCCCCCTCTAGGTGATTATACTAGCTATCTCAATATCTAGTCCTCTAAAGGCAGGATCTCCAGGAGAAACTTCATTTTGTGGATAATTTCCATTTTTTTCACCTAGAGTTAGTGTGGGTTAACATACCTAATTAGGGATTGTTAGACTGAGGTCGGCTTGTAATCTAATTTAGGGAAATTTCACCAACACAATTGGAAATTAATTTATTGTATGACAAGGATTATGACTGGTTAAGGTAAGTTGGATGTTCTAACGCTTTGTGATATTGGCTAAAATCTTGAAATTTATCATGTTAATTTTCAGTTAACTTTAGATTAGGTTTATGTTACAATTTGAATTAACTTTCGAATTCTTTAAGTTTTGACTCTTTTATAGTTCAATCCTATAATTGGTTTAGTTCACTTTTTACTTGCCTTTCTGACTTGGTTAGCTAGATTTTTGGATTGATCACCTTTGGTAAGTAATTGAATAATTAGCGACAATCCTTGTGAAAATGATACTCACTCATCACTTTATTACTTGTAGATATTGTGCACTTGCAATTCACTTAACAATGTATGTATGCAAAGCTAAAGAAGAATGTTGGAGTCTTGATTTTGGTGTACATAGAGCATTTGTTTCAGCTTGAATACGTGATGATTTTGTGCTGTAAGTTTACGTCAAGTGAGTTGTTTATTTATAAACACTTTGGATTTAGGTTGAAATCTAGGTGTGGGAAACAGTCGAGTATGTGAGCGACTGTAAACTCTGATTATCCAATTATAATGGATTATTTGCTACTAGCTTTCCTTTTAGACGTAGTTATCGATATTTGAACCGAACCAAATAAATCTATGATGTCCTTATTATTCCTCATTTATTTCTTTAGTGATTTTGTGTTAACATAAATTATAAAATCTTGTCGTTTTCGCGTATTATATTTCAACGAAATTGTCGTTTCACTCAAATTGAAGAATCGACAACATTTTCTGTGTAGCGGCCATGTTGAGAGGGTTCTGTGCAATTGGTAAGTCCTCTGACATGCAACGGACCAAGGCTTTTGGGGCGCTTAATGATCTGATCAGGTGTTTTTAGAGTTCACCAAGTGCACTGTCGAGTTTGAGAAGTGCCTCAAAAAATACGGAGCATGGCCAATATCAATCGACAAAAGAGCCAGTTTTAATCAAACCATTGTCGGCCTAAATGGCTGCTCAATTCTGTTCAGTGGCATGATTAGCGCAAGCGATACTCTCTCTCTCTCTCTCTCTCTCTCAACTTCACTTCGAGTGCATTTAGTAACATTTCTACTTTCGAAAATAATTTCTTTTCAATAATATGTTTTTAAATTTCTATTCTTTGTAATAGTTTCTGAACAAAAGAACATGTTTGATAAGTACACAAAATTTCTACTACTAGAATAGAAAAAATAGAAATGTGTTTAGTATGACCCTTACAATTTTTTTGGTGATGTAGAATTTCTTTCAATTTTTTAATGATTTTTTTGAGATTTTTTAAGGGTAGAGATGAGAGTCGGCAAGGTCGCGGATCTTGGAGGAGCCTCGTCAGCCCCCGGCGAGGTTGGGCCTTGCCTAGCCACCTGGCCAAGCTCGACCTTAGCCAGCCATGGCGGGGCTCTAACAAGATTGCCAGACCTCGTCTCTAGCCAATCGATGGCCACGCTGAGGTCTGGTGATCGATTAGAAGAGGAAGAAGAAGGAAAGAAAAGAAAATGACTTATTCCAGAAATTATTTTCGAGAACAAGAAGTAATTTTTTTTATAATTCTTGTTTCCATTATAAATCTATTTTCTAGCCACTATTCTATTCCAGGAAATAGAAAAAATTAGCTAACGTTAATAAGTGGATTTATGTTCTTTTGTTGTTCCGGGAAACAAAATAACAGAAATGTTGAGAAATAAATACATTAACAAACAGACCCTTCAATGCTCAACCTATTTCTTGATGACTTCAAGTTCTTGGGGCTACATCTATCAACCTTCTCGAACCAGGTCACAGAGATATGTGAATCCTTCAAGAAAGATGAGATTTCAAGCACTACAATGGCAAGATCATTGTCGTTCTCAAACAAAAAGTTGTTCACTCATCGATGGATTGAAACATTCATGCGTCTCCTTCATATTCCTTTTTATGTATGCAGATACTTTCTGTCATATCCATATATTGTACTCACTACAATGGTGATTCACGTTATGCAGAGAACGAACTTTTCTATTACGGCGTCAGGAAACTTTTGTGATATGTTACTGACATTGTGGAGCTTATAGCCAAATTGTTTTGCACCGAGAACGACTTGACAGTCTGTCAATGTTCCGAGAGGACAACGGTTAGCTTCTCAGTCCCCATAATCGTCCCTGCATTTGATCTCTGGTCTTCATTGTATATCGGTGTCAAAAAAAGGGAATGCATATCAACTACAAATAATTAACTACGTTCAAAATTTCTAGATAGTTTGTTTATAAGCATTCAAAATGCGAAAATAAGGGCATAGTTTGATCACTGCGTGTTATATGTAAAGGTCGAGCAGCTGCAAAGCAAGAACGTGATATTACTTATTTTGGACTTGACCTTGTTGAATGAAGATTTAAAACCCCTTACCAGCATATATAATGAGAGCGGATTCAAATCCATTAACTACGAAATTATGTGGGTCCCTATTGGGATGTAAAAGACAATGAACAGTTTGGAAAAAAGAGATCTCAAATGCCCTGGTATTCATGCAACTCCATTGTCAGCAAGAGGGCAGCAAAGTTCATCAAGTGGTATTGGCATTTTAAGCAGTAGACTAAGGTTGTCTTTTTGAGCCAAGAGGGGAGGGAGGTGAACAACAACGCAATGTCGATGATACACCTTTGGGTATTAGAAGCCCTGCTGTTTACGCAAGAGAGGGGCTCCGAACTCTGGGACAGGCACAAAACAACCAGCTCAAGCTTGTGGTGAACAACACGATCTTCCAATCCGTTGAACAAAGCGCAAGTTACAAATGCACTATGGCTTGGATTATCTGTGCCATATTTTCATCATCCATTCCTGGTTGGAAGGACCTTCTTCCTACCAGACTTTTTGATGCAGCCTGCATTGAAGACCAGCTCTCTTGACTGAAGATCGGCCCGAATTCAAGCTCGATGAAACCTCTTATCGATGAAGTTGTTGATTGTCTATGAAGTTCGATGAAGTTGTCGATACCGAGAAGCCATATCGATATCTTGAGTCCATTCCAGAAGCTTGAAAGACACCTTGAGAGCCATGAAGACGTTATGCTTTTACTAGTTTCTAGTTTCTATACTCTTTACTATTTTTCTAGCTTTAGAGTTCTTTAATGCTTTCAAGTTTCAATGCTCTGTCTTTATTTCTTTGACGATATAAGCCATCCAATTCCTTGTACAAGATAGACAACTTTTGATGAATGAAAACTTTGCTTTCGAGCAAGTATCGTGAACCTTGCAGAGTTCATACTCTTGAAAACCTATAAGAGTTTTCACTCCGTCCTTGAAGAGTCGGAGCTTTTCAAAATCTGCATCCTTGAAGAGTTGCAGTCATCGATCTAGAAGAATCGGTGCCCTCTCAACTTCTTTGGAGGCCAAAGTTTCAATATTTTCCTGTTCTGTTTGTTATTTTCACCCACTTCCAACCCAAATTCGACCATCCTACAGTGCTTATTTCAGAAAACCCAAAACAGAGAAATTGTAGATCCAGAAGTCTTTGTTCATTTGGTTTTGGAATCAGATCAATCCGATCTGTATCGACAAAGATCCAACTGTTCTCCTGAACTTGCGCAGTGCTGAAATTTCTGTTCATCCTGTTTCCCGTGTGCGAGTCACTCTCCCGATCCTACTATTTGAGAAAGCCTAACCTTGGCTTGCATCATTTGGTATTAGAGCTTTGGAGGAGAGGAAAATGCCTCCAAGACAAGCTAGGCATCGTGGCGGCAGAACCATTCCCCTCGATGAAGTGCACACACTAAGAATTTGCAACAACGTATGCAACAACAAATTGACGAATTGATGCGAGAAGTTCAGCGTTTGAGGGCTGAAGCAAATAATTCTCCACCCCATTCTAGGACTGAAGATTCGCATGGTGACTCTTCCTCTTCGGAGAGTGTTCAATCTATTCACGGTCGGAGGCATGTTCAACATCGTTTACAACATATTCATGAGCCAGATTGGGAAAAGGAAGTCAAGAAAGATGTTCCAAAATTTACAGGTACTAAGTCTCTTGATGATATTGTTGATTGGCTAACACTTTGTGAATGAGGTGTTTGAGCATCGAAATGTTCCGGAGAATCGTCGAGTTGGGATCATTGCTATGCAATTCCAAGGCAAGGCGATTGATTGGTGGAGACATTAAAACCAAACTTGCAAAGCCGTTGGCAAAGCACCAATCACTTTGTGGAGAAAGATGGAGGGCAAGATTCGAAAATATTTTCTTCCCAAAGGATATAAGAGAGAGCTCTACCAACGGTACCAAAATCTAAAACGAGGTACGCGAATGGTGGACCAATACACCAATGAATTCAATGAGTTAGTGATTCGTAACAATATCCAGGACCCAAAGGAGGTGCTTGTGAACAAATACTTGAATGGTCTTCAATTTTACATTCAAGACACCTTGGAAGTCCTCGACATTTGGGACTTAGGAGATGCACACCAACGGGCACTCAAAATGGAGTGCTCTCATTCTCGGAGACAACAATCAACTACCATGACAAGTTGAGCCACTAAGAGTACCACTAGCACTGCTAAAGTTGCTGAGGCTACAACGCAATCTGCTAGTAAGCCTTCTACTGAGCCCCATGTTTCGAAGCAACCTGCTATGTCCAAAATACGTTGTTATTCTTGTGGGGAGTTGGGTCATCGTGCTAGCAATTGTCGAATCAATAAGAATTGACCAGCCAGTAAAGCCTTCTTGGTGGATAATGATTCTGATGAAAAATGCTGAGGATCCACTTGAAGAGGAGTTGAACAATGATGAACAAGCTGCGGATGATGAACAAATAGTGCATGCTGACACTAGCGAACTTCTTATGGTGAGGAAAATTCTTTTTTACTCCTCAAGATGACATTGGAGATAGGTGGCTGTGTACCAATATTTTTTCATTCTGCTTGCACAATCATGGGAAAGGTGTGTCAATTAATTATTAACTCTGGTTGTTGTGAGAATATAATTTCTAAAGTAGCGGCAAACAAGCTGAAGTTGGAATTAAAAACACACCTTATGCCTTATAAAATGTTGTGGTTGAAGAAAGGCTCTGAGATAACTATTTCAAAACGATGCCTTGTTAATCTATCCATTGGTTTTGTTTATTATGACAAGATATGGTGTGATGTTCTGCCGATGGATGCTAGTCACATTATTCTTGGTCGACCATGGCAATTCGATAGGAGGACTAAACATGATGGTTATCAAAATACATATTATTTTGAATTTGGAGGCAAGAAGATTACGTTGGCACCTAGTAGTGTCACGTCCCGACCCTCCGAACACATGCCCATCCCTACTTGGTCGATATAATAGCGATGTCTCAAGATGCATCGCCGACCCATTGATTTTAGTACACATGCGAAAGCATAGAAATAAATCCCTAGACAATAAAATAATGGGATAGGAAAGTAGGGCCATAAATTTTTCAAACCAAAACTAACTTTTTATAAACACACAGGTTTATTTACAACATCAGGTCGTTTACAAAAATATCGGCTAAATAAAAAAGGGACAGTCTATGACTAGCGAGTCAGATGGGTTTGCTGATTTTATTTCCTTCACTTCCCAAACTCTGGGACTTTAAGTTCTCCACAACTGCCGTCTAAGGACCTAAAAATGTTATCTCACAACGGGGTGAGACGACGTCTCAGTGAGTTCTCTGACTCGTGGTTGTGCTTAGGTAGCCCTTGGCCTCAGTTCCTTCCTACAAGTCAATTCAAATAATCGATACTGACAATCATATCATCCAATCAATCAGATTGACTTAACGATCAATTGAGTCAGTCAATTACATGTCAGTAGGATCACTTTCCAGTCATTTCAACTATTCCATCTCAATTCTCAATCACAGCACAACGAGCAGAGTCTATAAAATTCTCAGCTATAATTCGCGGTCCTAAGGACACAACCTATCTTAAGTGGTAATCACAGCCCAATAGGTACAACCTTTATTAGGTGGCAGATCACAGCCCAATGGGCACAACATCTATCAGGTGGTAAATCATGGCCCGATGGACACAACCTCTATCAGGTGACAAATCACGACCTGATGAGCATGACCGATTCCAAATTTGGTGGCGAATCTCGCCCAACTGGCACAACCATAGGCAGCTTTCTATGTTCAACTCACGATCTCTCATGGTCATTTTTCCAGCAAACACCAACCTTTATCAATTTTGGGATATTTCCCCATATTCACTAATCACATTCAATTTTCACAAACCGGTACTCAATCAAATAAACATAAAGCACCACTGAAATTAGCACGAAATTTTGGTCATTGGCTATCTTGATTGAATTTCTGGAAAATAAATAAATAAATAATTAATTATGGAAATTAATAAATAAATACCAATAAATATACTTAGGCCCGGAAAAGCTTAATTGGAAGCCGAGACGGCCCGGAAAATTACCGAACCACTTTAGTTAAATACTAGAGCTTGTTTAGGCTCTAATTGCACTAGCTATCCACCTAACATACATTGGTAAATAATTAAATTCACTAATTTAATATAATCTAACCACTTAATCCATCTTAGCCTAAACTAATCAACCCCTAAGCATAATTAACCTACTAAGCGAGGATTAGTGAGTTAAACTCACTGGTTTAATGTGAAGACCAGAATATTGTGACGATGGCGCGACGGCAGTTGAAACTTGAGTTTGTGGCACCATCAACGGGCTTGGGCCGGGCCTAAAATTGGCCCAACAAATCTCAGCCCAAGCTGAGACTTGTTGCTAAATTGGATTGGGCTTGCTTCATGGGCTGGGCCTCTGGACTTGTGGGTTAAACTTTGGAGAAGCTATTGGGCTGAAACTTTGGGCTTCAAATGGGCTTGACCAAACTATTGAGCTGTTGGGCCGAACTGCTGTAGGACTTCAAGTGGCTACTCGAATTGGGCCTGCGGACAAAGAAGCGGCAAGGGCTGTTGCTGGGCTTGTCCAAGAGCCGGTTTCACGGCTTCAATCGGTGGTAGGAAGCTAGGAAAATTGACTGAGTGGGAAGAAGACATGGGGAATGAAGCAAAAATTTCAATGGAGATGCTGGGCTGCAGGTTGGTCGATCGTGGAGATGGACGTAGAGAAACGGAGCGGAGAGAGGGCGATCATGGGCTTGCTGTTGTTGGCCAGTGACGTGAGGTTAAGGAGCTGCTTCGTGGGAATTCTTTGGGCTTAGCTGGCGTTGCAGGGCTGACTAAGCCGAAAGAAGACTCGGATGGTAGCTTGCAAGGAATTGAGTGGCCGACCAAAGATGGTGCAAGCGCGTTGCTGCGGTCAACAACCGGTAGAGGAAATTGTAAGGTTGACTGAAGTGTGGAGGTGGCTGGACAAGTGGCTTCGGCCGGTGATGGAAGGCTGCAGTCGGTGGGATTTTGGGACGATGCGAGGAAGACACGAGCTAGTGGAAATGGGATCAAAGGGGCTAACTTCGGATGAAGAAAAAAATGAAGGAAAGCAGAAATAGATGCACGAAGGGGATAAGGCGGTCAAGATGTGCTCGGGAAGTTTGGGAAAAGGGGGTGGGGCAAGCCAAGATAAATATCTTCAATTCATTAAAGCTTGGTCCCCTTAGACTCCAATCTTATCCCTCTTGGTCCCCCTTAATACTTTCTTGTAAATTAATCTTACAAAAACCTAATTTGATGCCCAAAATTCCAACCCCTTGCCTAATTTCGAATTTCACTCAAATTGGACTTCAATTTCCTCTCCGATTTCTCCAATTTGAGGTCCGATTTCGTTGAAGAAAAATCCCGTACAATTTTCTGCAAGTCCCCAACAACCAAAGGCTCAGCTTGGAAATCCAAATTTCCTTCAACTTAGCCCATCTGAATTTTCGTTATTTTTCCGCATCGTCCGAATTGATTTTCCGAAAAAATCTCGGAATCCCCGAAAATTCTTCGAAGAATGAATCGACGTTCCCAAAATAAATCGTGATATGACAGAACTTTCAATTTTTGAAATCAGGTTCAATTTCGCGGTTAATTTCAATCCGATACGATTTTAGCGTGACTTAGTCTATCAGGTAGCTTTTATGAATTTTTGATGCAATTGACTCGTGATCGATTTATCTCAAGTCACAATGTACATCTTCGACACATTGGCGACCCTCGATTGTCGTGAAAATCTTGAGGTTTCAATTACGAGCATTGGGTACCAAAACGATAGAAAAATCAGTCTAGTGCCGCTCAACGAGTATTTTGCAATTAGGTGGAATCACCCACACTCGATAACATATCTCGGTCAAATCAACCTATCTCCAATTTCTAATCGATCTCGACAATGTCGTAATGACTCTTGCAGATCAACACGATCGAGAAATCAATTCCTAGTCAAATTCTCAAATCTATTGCATTAAAATCCCATAATGGCTTCCCCAAATAGTCTAGTTATCTTGTGAGTGATCAGCTCAGAGAATATCACTATAGGTGCGTCGACGAAAAGCCCGATTTATTTAATCGAAAACAAATTCTGAAAATTCAGGCTGTCATGAGTAGAGAATCTTTGAAAACTCCTGTAGTTGAGAATTCCTTCTCCCCTACGTTGCTTACAATGAAGGATATGAATGATGCTTTGAAAGGAGTTCGTATCTTGTATATTTTGCTTCATAAAACAGGTGAGAAGAATGAAGTTGCCTTTGTCGTACCTCATCGAGTTCAACCTCTTTTGGAAGAGTTCAAGGATGTCTTATCGATGGACTTACCCAATGGTCTCCCTCCTATGAGAGATATTCAGCATCAAATCGACTTGATGCCCAAAGCCTCTTTGCCGACTCTCGCTCATTACCGAATGAGTCTGACCGAACATGAGGAATTGTATCAACAAGTTATGGAGCTATTGAATAAGGGTTTTATAAGGGAGAGCCTTACTCCGTGTGCCATTCCAGCTCTTTTAGTGCCTAAGAAAAATGGTGCTTGGAGGATGTGTGTCGACGGTAGAGTGATCAACAAGATCACCATCAAGTATCAATTCCCTATTCCTCACCTTGATGATCTCTTAGATCAACTTTCCGGTGCAATTATATTCTCGAAGCTGGATTTGAAGAATGGATATCATCAAATTAGAATCAAACCCAGAGATGAATGGAAGATAGCATTCAAAACGAAAGATGGGCCATATGAGTGGCTAGTCATGCCATTCGGATTGTTGAATGCACCATCGACATTCATGAGGTTTATGACTCAGGTGTTGAAGTCTTTTTTGGGAAAGTTTTTTGTGGTTTGTTTTGATTATATCTTGATTTTTAGTAAGTCTATTGATGAGCACTTGTAGCATCTTCAAGAAGTATTATGTGTGTTGTGACAGGAACGGTTGTATGCGGCTCTCGACAAGTGCTATTTTATGATACCACAAATCCTTTTCTTGGGGTTTCATATTTCAAAGAATGGCATTTTGATGGATGATTCTAATATCAAGGTGATTCGAGAATGGCCAACTCCAACAAATGTGCATGAAGTGCGACGTTTTCATGGCCTCACTTCGTTCTATCGATAGTTTATTGAGCATTTTAGCACCATTGCGGCCCCACTCACTTCTTGCATGAAGAAGGGATTTTTCGAATGGACAAATGTAGCTCATAAAAGTTTTGAACAACTCAAAGAAAAATTGAGCACAGCCCCAGCACTTGCATTACCTGATTTTGATCTTGTTTTTGAAGTGCATTGTGATGCATCAGGTATTGGTATAGGAGGAGTTCTAAGTCAAGAAGGTCGACCCATTGCCTTCTTTAGTGAAAAATTGAATGGTGCCAAACTTCATTACAGCACCTATGATTTGGAATTCTACGCATTATTTCACACACTTGAGTATTGACGGCCATATCTTATTCATCGAGAGTTTATTTTATATATTGATCATGAAGTTCTCAAGTATATTTCCAGACAGCAAAAGCTTAACTCCAAGCAAGTAAAATGGGCTGAATACATCCAAGAGTTCAGTTTCATTATTAAGCATAAGGCTGGAGCTCAAAATCAGGTTGCTGATGCCCTTAGTCAAAAGAATAGCTTGCTCTCTATAATGCATTCTGTTGTTCTTGGATTTGATTCTTTTCAGAAGTTATATAAAGAATACCCCTACTTTTCCAAGATCATTCTTGATGCACATGAAAAGAAGATTGCTAATTTTACTATATATGATGGTTTTCTTTTCAAAAGAAACCGGTTATGTGTGCCGGACTGTTCTCTTCGGCAAAGGGTGATCGATGAAGTTCACCGTGAAGGACATTTTGTGCGCAACAAAACTATACAACTTGTCTCAACCAAATACTTTTGGCCTCATTTGAAACGTGATGTACATCGACATGTGATGAGGTGTCAACGTTGCCAAATTGGAAAGGGACAAGCTACTAATGCTCACCTTTATTTGCCCTTACCGATTCCACATGCCCCATGGGAGGATATCTCTATGGACTTTGTCCTTGGACTACCATGCACAAACAAAGGTATGGATTCAATCTTTGTTGTTGTAGATCGATTTTAAAAAATGGCCCATTTTATTCCATGTCAAAAAACTATGGATGCTTCACGTATTGCTGACTTATTTTTCAAGGAAGTCTATAAGTTGCATGGCATTCCGAAGACCATTACTTCGGATCGGGATACAAAATTTCTTAGTCATTTTTGGTGACAATTGTGGAATGATGTCGGTACTAAACTGCAATATAGTACTATGTTTCATGCCCAAACGGATGGACAAATTGAGGTCGTCAATCGAACATTGGGAAATCTATTGTCACGACCTAAATTTCGGGTGAACCACCTAGGGTTTGGTTAATGGATTGCTAAGCCTAAACTTAGTTTGGGCTCTCCCAAGCCAATACCAATTTGTGACTTAGGTTTTAGCTCTTAACATGCAAATGATTTTTTAGTTAGGAGTTGCCACTAATCTATTTTTGGTAAGTCAATTAGAAACCCAAGTAAAGTAACGAGAGATTTACTTTACTCCTACGAATGAGAGATTGTGAGTTCGGGGACTTGTTTACGTTAGATTTCTCTAACACCCTTTTGGTACCTTTCTCTTTTATTTTAAACAAATGTTTGACAAGCATCTTAAATTGATTTTAATCTATTTCCCTAACATGTGAGGTTATTATGTGAATACGCAAACCATCAATTTAACATCTAGATAAACCAGTAAATAAATTGCAGAATTTACCTCATGGCAACGAAAGCATCTGCAATGTTAGATCAGAATTTACATTGACAATCATAGATATGATTTCTAATTAACACGCAAATTCTTTTTTTTTTCACTTATTTAATGAGAATCATGCTTTATGCAATGCATGAAATAATATGACATGGCAATATGACCTAAACTAACATAAATGAAATAAGCATGTAATCTATCCTAAAGAATGAAATTGATTTATTCTAAGACAATTTTTTTTTGTATTTTCCATGAAATTCGAAATTAAGAAAAATGCAAAGATTAACTAGCTAGATTAAACCCATCCGTGGGTAGCGCAGTTAGTTGAGAGTCCCTCCCTTATCGCTAAGGTCAAGAGTTTGAAACCCTGTGTTGCTAGCGATTTAAGTGGGGGGCCATGGTGGTAGGTTGCTGTGCTACTCTTCCCCGAGGTATAGGGGCCCGGTCCTCAAAAGCCGTTCGAGCACGAGGGGGCATGTGGTGGAGTCCTCGGTTACCCAAACAAAAAACAAAACTAGCTAGCTTAAGATTCAATCCAACTTATATTAAGAATTGGGTTAGGTCAAATCCTAATTTAAACTAAGATATTATCTTAACTTAGCAATCTTTAACTTAAGATGCAATCTATCTAAAAGATCAATCTAAACTTAAAATGAAACATAAGATATGCAATGACGTACAAAGAATGCCATAATTCTACATGACATATGCATGATGACTTTTGTGTTTTTTTTTAATATAAAATTCAAAATTTAAAATTGCCAAATAATAAAATGTGCAACCTAAGTAAGGCCAAAAAAAAAAAAAAATAGCATCCTAAATTGATTAAAAAATTTTAATTTTTAATTTTTAAAAATTCGAAATAAAATTCCTACTCTAAATATGTAAGATAACCCTATGACAATAAACATAATCTAATTCAATTTTTTTCTCTTTTACGAAAACAAAATCGACTCAAACCACACGACGGCAAATTAGAGCAAAATAAGATTGATATCCAAAAATTGATGAATCATATATTGCGCATGAGATCGGGTTGGTTAATTTTAAATAAACCGTGGATCAAATCTTGAGCGTGAGATTGGATTGACGATTTTCTAAGCGATTGCGAGTCAGATTTCGGGCGCGAAAATCAAACTGTCAATCCCTAATTTAAGAGACTACTTCATGTTGGGAATCTTAATCATACATTAAGCAATAGTTCTACTTAAAAAGCAAAATAAAAAATAATAATAAGAAAAATAAAAAAATAAAGTAAATAAAAACACTACCTAATTTGATTTTTCTTTTCCTTTTTCTTCCACACACGGCTTGGAAGCTCATGGTGGTGGGTCACCAGAGGTGATGGGTCACCGTCGGAGTGGGCGTGGTCATCGGAGCTCCGGCGAGGGCAGACCGGCGGCGTTGGCAGCAAAGTGGACTCGAGGGGAATAGTAGCAACACTCGGGCGAAAGGCTCGGGGCTAGCAGATGCAGCAGCAAGCGTCGGGTTGCTAGTCGGAGCAGCACACGGTGGCGGCTTCGACGGGTTGCTGGTGTCACGGCTGGTGAGGGGCGGCGACTACCGGCGTCGCAAGGGCTCGAGCCGCTGCATGGCCGCAGGGAACAGAGGGCTGCAGCAGAGGGCGGAACGGCTCGTCGGAGGGTGGTGCGGGTCGGCGGTGGCGGACGCGCGGGTGCTTGCGGGATCTGCAGGTCGCGGTAGTGCCAAGTCGAAGGCAGAGACTCCGACAGAGGACGTGGGAACAACGACGGCGAGGCGGAGCTTCGGACAATTGCAAGGCGGCGCTCGCGGGTCGGCGATGGCAGAGACGCGACAGAGGCTTGGCGAGGGGGGCTCACGAGCTTCTGCAGGTCGCGACAGCGGTGTCGTTGGGTTACAGGCAGAGCAACGGTGGCTGGCAGAGGGGGACGCAGGTGGCTGCGGAGGCGGGTAGCAGGAGAGGGCGGTGCAATGGCATTGCAACAGGGGCGACGAAGACTACAGCCGGCGTCCGGCGCTACTGCGGAGGCTGGCGACAGAGGCATAGGTTCTAGGTCGCGGTCGCTGGTGTAGGGGCTGTAAGTAATTTGTTCACATAAACAACTAATTAATCAAGAAGAAACAGATCCATATGTGATTGTAAAACACCGATATCAATAAACACAGCGGAATTAAAGCGTACATGTTTGAGCCATTGCTTCACTTGAAGAAAAGTATATCACTCTGATAATCATGGATCTATTAGAATGTCAGATCTTCCTCTCTATGACCGATTTCGATATAACAGCTTTCAATGGGATTAAAGCAACTGATAAGTATAACATACCCTTTTATAGGATAGAGAGGGAACCTAGCAAACCCTAATCAACAGTGTGTTAACTGGGCTCTTCCCATTATGGGCTTCAGTTAAACACAATTTCTTACACTTTGCTGCTCAACTAGGCCCGTTATCAATAAATGCCAATACCCGAGGACCTAGCAAACCCTAATCAACAGCGTGTTAACTGGGCCCTTCCCATTACGGGCTTCAGTTAAACACAATTGCTTACACTTTGCTACTCAACTAGGCCCGTTATCAATAGATGCCAATACCCAATTCAATCAAATCACTTTAGGGTTCAACAATTATTGGAATATCCATTAACCCGATTATTTAAAATAGAAAATCAATTAATTAATGTAAGCCCATATCATAAGAAATTTCCAACATTCTCCCACTTGGGCTACATTAATTAACTTATTTTATTTCGAAAAAAATTTTATATTTGAAAAAGATAGTATCAGGTTAATAACTGAAAATTTTGTTTTATGTGGTCACAACTTTTAAAAAATAATATTCCAATAATGGCATCTCAATACCAATCCAATCCTATATAACCTCAATATAGGACTATGGAGATCAATGTGTTAAGAAAATACCACAACACAAGACCTTCCATAATCACATATAATAAGTATTATATTTTCATGGATCATGGGCCTAGTAGTGTAGTAAGAAATAGTGCCAACATGTCATCAAGATATACACTATTTCTTATCGGTCCTTAATGCAATTTCTCAACGACATGGAACTGCATTAGCGCAATTTCTAAACAACATGAAATTGCCTCAGTGCGATTTCTAAACAACATGAAATTGCACAATTATGTCATAATCCAACATGAGATCTCATAATAAGTGACATCCAGTCATCTTTAAACTAAAATTTATTTAAGGATAATGTTTTATACTTCCATTTCTTAGTCAACAGGAGAAAGGATAACAATAGAATCAATAACAACAATCATTGAAAATAAATGCTTTAATAGACATCATAAAAGCATTATCAGTCTGCATATAACTATAATATCCAGAAGATTCTAAAACACCCATATTCTTCACATATTCTTTAAATAAAATGGGTCATAAGTCTTTTGTTAGAGGATTAGCCAATATGGACTTAGTTCCAATATTCTCAATTACAATGTCTCCCTTTTTGACCAAATCTTTAACAGTATAATATTTGATCCTATTAACATTTCAACCATGGCATTGTTGTTATTTATAGCAAAAGTAACTATTTGTCACACATAATGCAATTAGATCAATTATGGGCAATAAGTATTTCAAAAAAAAATAATTAGTACATTATAAACTCCCCTTTGGGCAGAGTGTATAATGCACCATTATTTATCATATCATGAAATTTATAAAATAACAATAAGGAGAATTACATATAATTGTCAATGATCCATCCCCTTTGGGCAGACAAATCATTTAAATTATACATCTCCATGATATCAATATATAGAGACGATAAATGAGAATTACATATAATCTTCAAGAATCAATCCCCTTTGGGCAGACAAATCCTTTAAATTATATATCTCCATTATCTCAACATAGAGGGGAATTACACATAACTCTAAAAAAGTTATCCCCTTTAGGCAGATAAACCTTTTGAGTCACACATCCCCATCATTTATCTCTAATATATCAATATAGAGGGGAATTACATATAACTTTAAAAAAAAATTATCCCCTTTAGGCAGATAAATCTTTTTGAGTCATACATCCCCATCTTTTAATTTTGGAATTTATCTTCATGCAATTTTCAAATTAATATACACAATAACTCCCTTTGGGCAAGTAATTGTATATACTAATTTTTATCAATAGGAAACTCCAAAAAATATATGCCCAAAATTCATCTAACAATATGAAGCACTTTACGACATGTGCTTCCCAAGATCATATTGCATTTATCAAGCAACAATTTTTGCCACAATTTTTTTTTAATTATTATTTTAATATTTCGGACTCATGGCAAAACAAGAATGAATACGAATGGTTACTAGAATTAAAGAAAGCCAAAAATTTCGTAGCTATCATTAATCATTACATCAAAAAATCATGAGGATAATCTTTATCTCACACTTCCTCACTGTCAACCCTTAGTTGGCATATCTAAATTTGACATCTTTTAAATTTGGGAAATTTCGTAGTCATGTAATAACTCAATCTCCACCTATTTGACACAATCATATCATTTGAATTTAGAAGTATCCTTCATGCATGTTAGCATGAAACCCACAAGAGATCAAGCAAAATCTCTATAAAGAGAACTTCTAAACCTCAATCATGTTAAGCCAGTCCACTCCAATGATTCGTGGTAAAACCACACAAGAAGACATGAAAGGTCCGTTTGGTTCGCCAAAATTTTCAATAATATTGATTAATTTGTATTTTGATGCTATAGTCTTCCATTAGTCACCGGTCCAAAGATTACAATAAAAATAAAAAAGCTGCAAATGGATAGATTTAAAACATAATTCCCATGTAAAAAAAAAAAAATCATTCATGTGCTTCTCATCATGCACCATCTACGATTTTCCCCTTTTGAACCTGGGGATTCCCCAAAGCACTACATAGTAGACTATAGACTTTTCTTCCACTGCTGAAACCTTCAGCTTTTACATCTCTCTAGCCTAATCCTAATTTTTTGATAAATAACATCCTCTTGTTTGTATCTATATACATTTGGATCTCGATTCACAAATCTCTTGGTTTCATTATATTGCCTTCAATGGAATTTTAAACCTTAGTCAATAAAACACCAATGCATCGCAGGAGCCGTGCGAGCAATTTGCAAAAAGATTAGAATTTGCAAGTTTGGAATTTGCTGGTCATGCCACATTACTCAGTAAACCAACTATGAACCCAGCAAATCTAGATAGATAACTTAGCATAAAACCACTCGTACAAACAAAAATCACAGTTTGGTCTTTTGCTCACCCCACAATCAACATATTTATGGCGAAATCACAATGAAGCCTTAAAGCAGTGGTTTCATTTAGAATCTAGCAACAAGATGCACGCACTGCACGTGAAAAGCAAAAACCGACTATTTCCATCTTTAAATTTTGATATCCCGACAACTTAGGAAATCTTAACCATTGGTTCTCTTTTCCAGACTAAAGGGAGCACCATAGCCCCAAAGCTTCAGCGACTCACTAACTACTTAATATAGAAATAACCCAAATCAACGAAAAATAGGGCACAAATCTCGACTTTATAACAGCAAAAACCTCGAAAAGCACCCCATAAGCGTCACCCATTGCGTACGTGGATCAATTGATGCGTAATCTCGGTCCACCGAGTAAACGGCAAAGCGGCAATCAAGGAAAAGGAAAGAGGTGCAAGAACCTAATGCGAACGCACAGAAACCCCGTACACACAATCGCACCAAAGCACGAGGCGGGAGGAAGAGAAGGCAGAAACCCTAACCACTCGTCTAGAGAGGAACAAACAATCAGCTACGGTAATCTCTAAACTAACCGTTGCTACCGTCGAATAAAAATCGAAGGTAACACTAGAATCTAACTTAAAATTCTAGAAATTTTTCTATATATATATATATACGAGACAATCACTCCAATTGCACCATACACAGCAATGCAAAACCCAAAAATCTCGAGTAGCCAGTTAAAAATAAAATGATCACTACACAAGCTGCATCTGAAGAATTCTACCACAAGATTTCGGATCTCTAAAGAATAAATAAATAAATAAACAAGAAAAGGGTGATCAAACACGGGCACTTACTCAGGATTGACCCCTTTGAACATCAAAAAAAGAAACAATCTTTTCCATGGGAGATGGAGCCCAAGGAACTTGCCCAAGAATGAAAGAGAACACCTTTGTCGACAATTCACCTTCATCGTTTCGTCCGAAGCAAGATTGCCTTCCTAGGTGAAACTATAAAAGAAGCCGATGGTCGTGTGGACTTTTTGCTTGATTGATTTGAAACCATAGGGCTTTTGTTCTACATGTCGAGATCTTTCCAACCATATATAATTTGTATAATTTTGTTGAGAATTGAGAGAGAATTTTAAATTTGAAATTCTAGGGTTTATACACGAAAAGTTATAGAATTTTCAAATTACTTGCAATTGGTTGATGTCCGTTGTAAATCGTTGCATGAGCATTGTTATATATATGTTTTAGCATCTTTCGATTGCATTAAAGAAAGTTTTTTTTTTGCTTCAATTTGAGAAAAAAAAAATGAATTTGGCCATGGGTGCTAAGGTTTGCTTCTTCCTCTCTTATTCCTTTCTAAAATCATCCAACTAAGAGAGAAGAAAACTAAATTATTCAAGCAAGAGCCGATCCCGCTTCAAGCATCCGCAGGAAAGATAATGCCCATATTTGGCTCAAAGAGGAAAATTTCGAATTTGTTCATAAAAAGATAAAATTTGGGTTCTACAATCATATATGACAAGCTCTGATACCACATGTAAGTAATTTGTTCATATAAACAACTAATTAATCAAGAAGAAACGGATCCATATGTGATTGTAAAACACCAATATCAATAAACACAGCAGAATTAAAGCGTACCTATGTGGCACCCCTCGACGGCCCCCGATCCGTTAGAGTCGCCACAGTTCGCTTACCATTCACTTTCCTTATTAACATATTACTCTGATACCATTTCAATTGTAGCGGGTCCATACAACCATGGGGGTTCACATTTTATTTTTTTTGATAGGTTTCTTGCACAATCCATATACGGAAGCACATCCAACAAACTCACTTCCCTATATTCGGAAAACGATGCACACTAACTAAACATTTTATATAAGTCAAAGCCGTACACTTTTATTTACATAACTTGATGGACATCATTAGTCGATACATCGAAATGCCATAGTCTTTCTATACTTTGCTATATTTCAAAAGATGACTGACGTCTTTTCCAATAGTCGTATACTTTAGAGTCCATCGATTAGTGTCGGCGTCCAAAGGTTCCCTCCTTTACTATCCTCCTTCTTACGGTCATATCCAACCGCTCAATCCATCTACTAATCTGAAATGTTGGTCCCCAAAAAGGGTGAGTACAACCACTCAGCAGGTAAAGGAATCCAATAACCACTCAATGCATCATGCAAGTCATACATGCATTGTAGGCGTTACTTACCTTGAAGCCATGCATATACTATCATGCATCATCACCACAGTCATAACACATACATGTGTATCATCGTGTCATACTCATATCATCGTCATCATGACATTATTATATCACACACATGTCATCATCATCATATACATGACACCATCATACCATACACATGTCATCATCTTCATGACATCATCATATCACACATATATGCATATCATCATGACATATCATATATCATCATCATATCATGTCATATATCATCATCATCATGCATATCATGCATGTCATGCCATGGGTGATCATCATTATTTCACATCACATATCATCATCATCATCATCATCATCATCATCATCATCATCATGCATATCATGCATGTCATGCCATGGGTGATCATCATTATTTCACATCACATATCATCATCGTCACCATCATTATCATGCATATCATCATGCATATCATGCCATGGTTTAATTTCCACTTTTTGCTTTCAATTTGATCACCACATCACCCATTTCTCAAATCATCAATTTCATCATCCCCTCGGGCAAAGACCTCCGAGGCTTCCGGCATTCAGCCTCCCAGGCCACCGGGCATCCGGCCCCCCACATTCCAGGCATCTCGCATCTCAACTAGCATCACGAGGCATTCTTCGGGCGAAACCTCCGACGGGGCTTCCGGCATTTACACTCCTGGCCGGGCATCCCGCACCCCAATCCCGGCATCGCGAGGCATTCCTTTCGGGCAAAGACCTCCGACAAGGCTTCCGGCCCCCACATTCGGGCATCCCGAATCTCCTGTGGAATCCGGCAATGCATCTCTGTACATTCCGGGCTCATCCTCCACCACAACCACTTACTCACTTATCATTATCCACATTTATCATCATTTTGATCTCATTTTAACATGGCATATGGCGTGACATCAAACAAGTCATAATTGGCATAGGATTCTCACATGCATCACAACTCAATGTCATACATATACCAAGACTTTATCATATGCATCTCGATTCAATGTCATACATACACCAAGACTTTATCATACATGCAACAAGATAAATTTAATGGAATTTATGGCCAATAAAATAATCCATTTTATTTTATTATTATTTATTTATTTATTTAAATTCCAACTTTTGTCATTTCCATAAATTTAATGTCAACAAACTCCCAAAATTATAAAAATCACAGCAAGTATTAAACAAGCCAATAGGATGATAATTTCATACAAAATTCATGGCCAAATAGCATTTCACACAATTTCCCAATTTTCACAAAACATCATACAATTTTCGGATGAAACCAGAATGCACGGTTTCCGAAGAAATTCGATTAAAATATTCATATAGCCTCCAAAAATTACGAAATTTTACAGAGTTATAGCCAAGAAATTTTCGTACAACTTTCATGCAGAACTCCAGGCCAGATTCTTTTTAGATTATTTTATACAGTCTCATGAAGCTTCTGGATACACTACCGCATCGTCCAGTGTACACATCTCCGAAATATTGAGATTTCACCTACCTATTATCTTTCGTTTCCTCTGAAATTTGGATATGTTATACATAAAGGCATCCTCTACAAGTTTTATGAAGAGATATAGGTCAAATAACCAGAGTATAGTCATCATCTATGTCCTTGAAGTCTCGGGTGTCTCGGAATACATCACCAGAATCACCGTCTTCAAGATCTAGTTTATTTACTAGGCTATTCTTGTTCATTTCACTTCAAATTTGAGTATGTTTTATTATAAGATGTCCCCTACAATTTTCATGAATAAATCTAAGTGATATTCTCAACAAAAACCAACATGCAACTACAAATCCAACCAAAGGTCAGTAAAATCTTTCCAGATCTGGGGTCTCCGTATGATGAGACTTTAACCCCTTGAATCTCCATCATTTTCCACAAAATTTTAGTATGTTATATTTTGAAGATGTTAGCTACAACTTTCATGAAGAAACAAAAGCCAAAATCGAATTCTAAACATGTATGCAAGCTCTCACAACATTCTGACTCGAGCGGATTCATGCGAAAACATTCCAGATCTGACATCTCCGTAAGATGAGAGTTTGACCCCTCAAATATCCATCATTTTCCACGAAATTTTAGTATGTTGTAGTTCAAGATGTTATCTAAAACTTTCATGAAGAAATAGAAGTCCAAATCCAACTTGAAACATACATGCAAGCCCTCACAAGATTCTGGCTCAGGCGGATCTCACGAAATCAGCATGCAAAGTCAAGAACAGCCACATTCTAGCTCCGATTTTTGCCTTCCCTATGATCCGAAACCTACCACAAACAAATCATACATGCAAGGCACACATGCAAGAGCAGCAAAGGACCCCAACTTGCCTCTAGAACCAAGCGGACATCGACACACGAATGGCACACCGGCGACGGACGGACGGCGTGCGGGCGGCGACGGGCGAGCTCCTCCTCCTCGGCCTCCCTCTTCTCTCTCGCAACTCACTCTCGCTCACTTGGCTTGGCCGAATGCCACTCTCTCTCTCTCTCTCTCCCTTTCTCTCTCTCTTTTTGGATGGCTTATATATTGCATGTACCCCCTCTTTGCATGGGGGACACTTGACCCTAAGAAGGAGACAAGTGTCTCCTTGGTTGAAGACACTTGGAGGCCATGCGGCTGCTCCTCCTCCCCCTTCATGCACCGACGGCCCAATGGGCTTCATGGGCCGGGCTTATGGCCCACTTTAGGCCCATCTCACTTGGGCCTAAAGCCCAAACTTAAATAGCCCAAGATAAGTCCATTTCACTTTTAATAATTTACCTTAAATCCCCATTTATATAAATACTAAATTACGATTTCATATGGCCATAAAACTTGAAATCATAAATCCATAAATTCCAATTTATAAAACACATGGCCAATTATAGGATTTTCTTTCCTATCAAATAATTATCCATTAAAAAAGCTTGGCCATAAATCTTATTGCAAATTATGGATTAAATGGCCATAAAATAACTTGATGGTACTTCCATCACCTATTCATAGACTTGAAGAAAAGTATATCACTCTGATAATCAAGAATCTATTAGAATGCCAGATCTTCCTCTCTATGACCTATTTCGATATAGCAGCTTTCAATGGGATTAAAGCAACTGATAGGTATAACATACCATTTTATAGGCTAGAGAGGGGACCTAGCAAACCTTAATCAACAACGTGTTAACTGGGCCCTTCCCATTACGGGCTTCAGTTAAACACAATTGCTTACACTTTGCTGCTCAACTAGGCCCGTTATCAATAGATGCCAATACCCAATTCAATCAGATCACTTTAGAGTTCAACAAATATTGTAATATCCATTAACCTGATTATTTAAAATAGAAAATCAATTAATTAATGTAAGCCCATATTATAGGAAATTTCCAACAGGGGCCGGTTGCAGGAGCGACCGTGGACACACGAGGCGGGGTGCGGGATCTGCAGGTCGCAACCGAGGCGGAGGCGCAGTGGCGGAGCGATGAGACAGCAGCAGGCGAAGATGGTGGCTGCGGTGACGAGCAAACGTTAGCGCTCGGGCAGGGAGGCAGGCGTGGGCCAGCGTCAAGCGGTCGCGGACGGCTGGTGAAGCGGCGGTGGTTGGTGTAGTGGTCGGTGCGAACAGGGGGAAGCGGCGGACGCCGGCGGGGAGAGTGCTCGAAGAAGAGGAACAATCCTTTTTTCCTTTTCTTTTTTTCTTTTTTCCCTCTCTCTCACCAGTCTCTCTCACATCCTCTCCCTCTCCCCACTGTTGCTTCTGCTCTCTGCACCTTGACTTTTCTTTTCCTCAAAAGATTTTTTCTTTTCTTTTTGTGTTGTTTTTTATTTTCAGGAGAATGAAGCAAAAGCCCCCCAAGAACAAAAAAAAAGACTCTTTCTTTTGTGTTTACCTCCAAATCGAGAAAAAGCCCCCTTGACGTTATGAAATAAAAACCACCCCCCTCCCAAAAAAAAATTTATCCATACGCCGTCCCTTTTATACAAGCGAAGGACTTAATTTTTTGGCAAATGTTCCTTATTTTTCCTTTCCTTTTCAGCTCACACACGAAATCCCCTTGATTATGTAATATTTCTTATTTTGAGTCAAAGAATATATTACTCAATTTATGCCCCACGTGCAATATTCTCTTTATCTTTTTCTAATATTCCACTTGAAACTTTCCTTTCTGTCAAAAAAAAAAAATATATATATATATATATATATATATATATATCCTTCGATGTATATTGCCTAAATATGTGAAAAATCTCCCATCATATCATTGAATTAACGCTCATCTATCGCCAGTCGATCCAATGCAAATGTGAATAAAAAAAATGCTCCTAAAACTAGTTGTTATGTAATTTTAATTCTATAATTTTTTTAGGAGTAAAAATTAATCCCCATTTTTTACGTAATAAATAAATGACTAGATCGCCAAAATTTAGGTGTCAACATCTATTAAAGACTTTGATTGATAATAATCCCTGTTCTTGGAGACACGGTTGTCACTTGGAGAATTTGCATATAATTGTGCTGAGAACCGTAGCACTGGATATAGTCCATTTATGATCATATATGATCAACAACCAAACACTACTCTTGATCTTGCACCAATTCATTTTGCTAAGAAGTCGAGCAGCAAAGTCGACGATATTGTTTTCTCAAATGAGGACAATTCATGAAGATGTGCACCCAAAGACTGGAGAGCAAAACTGAATCCTATAAAAAGGACATCGACAAGGAGTGACGTGAAGTTATCTTTGAACCTGGAGATTTTGTTTGGCTTATTTGCCACCGAAACGGCATCCTATTGGAAGTTATAACAAACTTAGTGATTCAAAGCTTGGACCTCTCGAAGTTCTTGAGTGCATCAATCCTAATGCGTATCGATTAAATCTTCCTTCTCATATGAAGATTCACGACGTCTTCAACGTTTGACATTTAACACCTTATGTGGGAGATTCTTCTGATGATGATGGCGGGAATTCAAGGAAGAATTCTTTTAAAGATGGGGAGAATGGTGCAGCCTGCATTGAAGACTAGCTCTCTCGACCAAGAAGATTGGCCTACATTCAAGCTCGACGAAACCTCTTATCGATGAAGTTGTCGATGAAGTTTGATGAAGTTGTCGATTCAACCGGGAAGCCATATCAATATCTTGAGTCCATCCCAGAAGCTTGAAAGACACATTGGGAGCCATGAAGACATTATGCTTTTACTAGTTTCTAATTTCTATACTCTTTACTATTTTTCTAGTTTAAGAGTTCTTTAATGCTTTCAAGTTTCAATGCTCTATCTTTATATCTTTGACGATATAAGCCATCCAATTCCTTGTACAAGATAGACGACTTTTGATGAATGAAAACTTTGCTTTCAAGCAAGTATCGTACCCTTGAAAACTTATAAGAGTTTTCACTCTGTCCTTGAAGAGTCGGAGGTTTTCGAAATCTGCATCCTTGAAGAGTTGCAGTCATCAATCTAGAAGAATCGGTGCCCTCTCAACTTCCTCGGAAGCCTAGAAGAGCAACCAATGAAGTTTCAATATTTTCTTGCTTTGTTCGTTATTTTCACCCACTTCCAACCCAAATTCGATCATCCTACAGTGCTTATTTCAGAAAACCAAAAACAGAGAAATTGTAGATCCAGAAGCCTTTGTTCATTCGGCTTTGGAATCAGGTCAATCCAATCTGTATCAACAAAGATACGACTGTTCTTCTAAACTTGCACAGTGCTGAAATTTCTGTTCGTCCTGTTTCCTGTGTGCAAGTCACTCTCCCGATCCTACTATTTGAGAAAGCCTAACCTTGGCTTGCATCACTTTTGATCAGTGCGCTGCAAATCTAGACATATCACTCACATTTATAACTAGTTTAGTTTACATATAGGTTATAACAATGAAAGTCTAGCTGGAGATCTTCCTCCAAATAGGGACGAAGGAAGACAGCCTCTGTTCTAATTTCTTCTGACTGGATTATTTGAGGGTTAAGTCTGTGACACGCTCGGCCAAGCAGATACTCGCACATTATACACAAAATCTTGTGGAGCAAGCTTCTATTATTGCAGACTTCACGTAGACTTTACCCAATCTAAAAGTTTAGATACATCTAATGTCACGTGTACCGAATTTAAACAAGAGTATACGCACGATAGATTAAGAATTTCCAGATTCTATTGATTTGTATTCTTGTTCTTTTAGCATGTCCCGTGTCTTGCTTGTTGGCCCGTGGGAAAGGAACGAGCTCATATTCTTGCACGGCTTCGTGCAGGGCTCATCTGAAGACCCCGAGACTGTCCAAAAGATTGAAAACATCCTGAGCAGGGAACTCTATGCCTCCTTCCACATCAAGCCCTTCAACATCAACACCAAGCCCTTCAACATCAACACCAAGAGAAAGCAATTCCTTTCCCGCCTCGAGAATTGCATATCCTGGAAGATGCAGGTGAACAAGGAGATGCCCCATTCCCTGACGCTAAAGCTGCTCGAGCTCTATACCAGCTACAAGAACCAAAGGGGTTCACCATCCTCACGAAGGAATCGGGCATGATCGTCAGCACTAGTCTCACGGATCTCAGGAAAGTGCTGTCTATGCACTGGAAGTGGATCAAGAACGTGACTAACCCACAGGATTTTGGCACCCACTTCCTAGTATACTACGAGGAGGTCATTGTCATGCCACAATGCCACCAACTCTCTATCCCCACCATGGTTGGCGACATACAGGAGTGCATCAGGTGCCCCACGGCCAATTGCACCCTGAACATGGACAACGTCACCACCTTCAAGTGCTGCCACGGTGCGCATTGATGAGCCAATAAGGCCACCGAGCCCAACGCCTTCATTTGGCGCTCCAGAATAAACATGGACCTTAGCTCAGTCGTGTTTTCTAGTCATTTCTTTCCTTTCCTTTCCAGTTTGATATTGCTTTCCGTGGAGTATTTAACAAGGTTGTGCGTGTGCTCTGCCCAACTCGATGTACCGTGCATGCGGGGGCGACACCCTAAGCCGACATGATCCAACGGATCGCCTGCACTAGGCCTATATGTTCCATTTGTGCAGCCAATAGCTCACCATCTATAAGAAGACTATTAGGGTGGGAAAGCTCTGTGCTCTCTCAAGTATCCTAAGGAAGAGTGTCGAACCGTATTAAATAAAAATCCTTGCTTGAGTTTACGTGTATTGATAATTGGATTCAGCGCTTATCTTCTATTTAGGGTGTGTTTGTTTGTGTTTCTATTCAAAAATTGTTCCGGGGAACATAAATAGAAAAAACTATTTCTGTTCCGGAAAACAATTGTTGACCGTAAAGACGCGTTTGATAAACTTGTTCCGGAAATAAATAAATAAATGAATAGAAACACGTTTAGTAAATTTATATTCTTTTTTTTGTTTCTTTTAATTTTTTAATATTTTTATTTTATTTTTCCTTTATTTCTTTCTTTTTTTTTTTTTATTTTTTCTTCTTTTTGGCCGCCGCCGGCCATGCCGAGGCCGGCAACCGGCCGACGGGGATCAACAACCTCACCTAGCAAGGGTGAGGCCGAGCCTCGCCATGGTTCGGTGAGGCTCGACCGCCTTGGCCGGGCGAGCTCGGCCTTGCCGAACTGGGAGAGCCCGAGCTTGCCCGGCCAAGGCGAGGCCGAGCATCGCCGACGCGGGCGAGGCTTGGCCTCACCTTGGCTAGGCGAGCTTGGCCTCGCCCAGATCCGGTGAGGCCGAGTATCGCGGCCCCGGGCGAGGCTCGGCCTCGCCGGATCCGGGCGAGCCCGAGCTCGTCCAGCCAAGGCGAGGCGAGCGTCGCTGGTGTGGGCGAGGCTCGGCCCGCCTTGGCTAGGCGAGCTTGGTGATATTGCTAGTATAAACACCTAGAGGGGGTGAATAGGTGCACAAACAATTTTTCTCAAATACGGAAGCAATTGTTAACAGATTGAAATACGATCGAGGTAGAGAGAGTAAGGAAGAGAAAATCAAACACAGGATTTATAGTGGTTCGGCTTATTCCAAGCCTACGTCCACTCTTCCGCACTGACAGCCCACCGGCTGGATTTCACTATGATCAAAAGAGAAGTTACAGCACAGCTTTGCCTTGATTCCACAAAGTGTAGATGTTCTATCACACCTCCTCAAGGTCTCTCACAAATATAGACTCTCTTTTGTATACAAGTATTCACTCAAGAGATTTATCTAAACAAATAGGAGCTTCAGACTTTGGAATTTTTCTATCGCGCACTTACTTAAACAACTAAGAACGTCTTCCTTATATACTCCTTTATGCCATCATACCCGTTGGCACTTTCCAAAGGAATTCCTCCAATCTACCCGTTGGACGGAATCAATTAGGAAGATCGTTCGAGCTATTAAAGGAACATGTTGATAGCCCATCAATCCTGTTCGCCCATACAATCAGGATCTCGGTTTCCATAAGCAAAACCTTCCAATAATATTTAGACAATCATCGAATCTTCAGTCATTGAATCAATCTTGATCAATCAAAGGATTCGATACGTCTTCTCCAGCCACGAGATCTTCTCCAGATGATAAGGTTAAATCCTGAACAAAACATCCAGTTCGGGATAACCTTTCTTCAACGGATCAGAGACTGTCAATGAGGATAGACTTTGAGTCTTGAGTCTCGGCTGTCCAGGAAGTCTTCAGACTTTAACCAACGAGTCTGCAGACCTTCGACTAGACCGACGGGAACCGTTTTGTCAACTTCAAAACTCTTCACGAGGATTTCTCCAACACTTGGCCTCGCCCAGATCCGGCGAGGCCGAGCATCATCGGCCCCGAGCGAGGCTCGGCCTCGCCGGGGCCGGCGACACTCCGCAAGGTCGCCGGCCCTCAACGGCATCGTCGGCCCTTGACGGCCGGTCGCTGGCCATGGCCGGGCCGGCAATCGGCTAAAGAAAAAGAAGAAGAAAGGAAGAAGAAAAAAAGAGAAGAAAAAGATAGGAGAGAGAAAATTTGTTCTTCGAAGTTTTTCGGAACAAAAAAAACAATTTTTTTTTGTTTCTTATTTCTATTCCAATTTTGTTCCAGGAACAAAAAAATAGATTTTGAACAAAAACGCAAACAAACGAGTTTCTGTTCTTTTTTTGTTCTCGGGAACAAAAAAACAGAAATTTTGTTTATAAACAGAAAAAAAGAACACAACCATGCACGCCCTTAGTGTGTGATAATGTGTCACTTTTTCACCACATCCTATTGAGAACATTCTATTTGAACTGCAAAAGAAAAATGTGAGCGCTCTAATATCATCCTTCACATCTTATATTATTTCAATAAACGTACTAACCGTAATAATGGGCCCAGCCAACCCGAAGTCTCTTAAAGCCCAGCCCATTAACTAGAGGTGTCAAATGAATCATTGACCCATTTATGAACCCATTTATGTTTAAATGGGTCATTAATTGGTCAAGCATTATTTCCTAAAGCACCCATAATGGGTTTTAAAAATAAAGAGAGTGAGAAATATAAGTCTTAAATGGGCCGCCTAGACCCATTTAAGACCCATTTATCAACCTATTTATTTTCACCCAAAGCCAAAACCTCACATTCTCTCTCTTCTCTCTTTAATTTTACTTTTTTTTAACCGAAACTATAATTATTTTTTCTTTTTTTCTTTTTTCTTTTTTTCTTTCCTTTTTTTTTCTTTCTTCTTCCTCCGGTCGCCGACACGGCGATGGCCGGTGACCAGCCAAGCAAGCCTCAAGATCGCGGGCGTCGAGCGAGCTCGAGCTCACCCGATCCGGCGAGGCCGCCGACGCCGGGCGAGACTCGAACTCGCCGGCGTCGGGCGAGGCTCAAGCCTCGCCAGGTCGGCGAGGGGCGAGCTCGAGCTCCCAACACCAGCAAGCCTCGAGCTCGCTGATCTAGCGAGGCGGAGGCCTCACCGATGTCGGGCGAGGCTCAAGCCTCGCCAAATCCAACAAGGGGCGAGCTCGAGCTCGGCCAACGCCTGGCGAGCCTCAAGCCTCGTCAATCTCGGGGCGAGGAGGCCTCCCGAAGTCCGGCGAGGCTCGAGCCTCGCCGATCCGGCGAGACTTGAGGTCGCGGCACGGCGAGCCGAGTGAGCTCGAGGCTCGCCGTGGCCGGCTGCCGGCCAAAGAAGAAGAAGAACAAAAAAGAAAAAAAAAAGAAAAATTATATTTAAAAATTATTTTAAAATATAAAAATAATTAAAATTCGATTTTTAAAATTTAAAAATTATAAAAATTGTCCATTAAACTTATGTTGTATAAACTATTTTAGCAATACCATTTTTAATATATATAAGAAATAAGCTTGGAAGTATTTTAGTAATATAATCTTTAAAAAAATTAGGAATAAGTTTTTCTAAATTTGGTTAAATATGAAAATATTTTATTAGTATGGATTGGGTCAGGTATGGGTTGGGTATGGGTCGGGTCGGGTATGGGTCGAAAAATTTACATTAGGCATAAATGGGTCATAAATGGGTTAATGGGTTAATTTGGATCGGACCATTAATGACTCAACCCAAACTCGACCCGACCCACCCATTTAACATCTCTACCATTAACGAACTTATTTCCTTCTTCTTTAGTAGATGATGCAAGAATACCACCATCGACAATAAGGAAGAAGGGAGCCCGCCGAAAAGAAAAAGGGAAAAGAGAAAAAATTTCATGCAGTCACGATCCAAACAACTCGACAAGTTGAATCAACTGTGAATTGCAACACCAAGAAGTATTCAAACCTAATATTATTGTAATCGGAGTAATTTTGAAAGTTGGGGCACAAATTTAGAGTTATATAGATTTTGAACTATGATTTTTGGGAAATTGGTAGCCTAGGGTGTTGTGAAGTAATGGCATTTATTGATAATCAATTTTGAAATATGGTTTGTTTGGAATGAAATTCAGAAGTTTCATGTGCGAATTATGCATAACAAACAATAAGCGTAAGGAAAATGATGGATGTTTGCTATAAACGAATTCATTCATTTGTGTGTGGGTGTCATGTTATCAAAGAATAGGTGTAATTAGTCAATTTGTTCATTAGACTAGTGCATTACCCGGTTTTATATATCATTTTTTCAATAATTGATAGGAATACGAGTGTGTTAGCTTGATTAATCAAGGTAGGTTGGTTTTCAGCCCTTCGCAGATGAGTAATACTATTTTTTCTAAGAATTTACATACTCATGTCTTAAAAATGGTAGAGTTTTAATATTGTATGTGTTATTGAGAACATGTTTCTTGCATAGAATGAGATCGAACTTTTACTACATTTTTTGTAAGCTTTGGAAATTCTTATAGAGTAGTTTTTTTTTTTTTTTTGGTCGAAAGAAAACGCTTGTATTCATATCAAAGGAAACTTACAACCTGAAGCCAAAGCATCCACATAAACTAGGTCAAGCACTATAAAAGGAGGGAAAAGGATCCAATTGTGGGCCGAAAAGTCTATGTGTTGGGCCTTTGTAGCCCAATCGGCTACCATGTTCGCCTCACACCTACAATGTTGCATCCTTAGGTTAGGGAAATGGGAAAGCAAAACAACCACCTCTGCAAGCAGAGCACGAACTTCCCACGGCGGCAATCTCCCATCTCGCACAGCGTCGACAAGGGTGATGCAGTCCAATTCGATCACAAGTTGTGCACAGTTGAGGCCTTACTACAGCAAATGTTGAATCGTGAAGGTAAGCGCTTGGATCTCTGCCTCAAGAGCCGAAGCCGCTGGAAATCTTCTTGAAAAGGAATCTGTAAGTCAACCTTGATGGTCTCTACAAATATAAGCCATCGATCATTATGTATTTCCTGGCTGATAGGCACCATCGATGTTGCATTTCAGGGTTCCCGAATCTGGAGGTCTCCAAAGCTGCGCGGGATTCAGAGTACCAAACTTTGTTCTCAAACGATTGGAAGCAAAGATTTGGTATAATTTGGTATGTGCAACAGCCGCCTCCACTGCAAAGGTTGGATTCGGTTGTTGGTTGCGGAAAATGAAGTTATTTCGCATCCTCCAGATCTGCTAAAGGACATTTGCAATGATTTCCAGTCCAAGTGAGTGTTTAGATGTTGTCAAACTTGCTATTAACCATGCATCTAAACAATGAATCATTTGAGGCAAAGGATGTATGTTGATATGTGAGTGAGTCCAGATAACCCTTGTTGACACCTAAATTTTGGCGATCCACTTAGTCATTTATTGCATAAAAAATTATGGGTTAATTTTATCCCTGAAAAAAAATATTAATTGCATAGCAACATTTAGTTTGCATATTTTGCATTTTATTTACTGGGCCGGTGGCGGATGGGTTGAATTGGTGTTTTTGAGTTTTAAATTACCAGGCTAGGCTAGGCCCACGAAAAGAGTACAAATTGGCCCAAGCCCGTTTTCTGAAATTGCGATTTGAAATGAGGATTTTTGGAATTTAAAAAAATTGGGTTTTTGATCTTATCTTTAAAAATCAATAGAAAATATTTAGGAGATAAGAAAAATAAGAGAATTTTGTGATTCGGAGGTTATAGGAAAATCTTCGTATATATTGAAAAGTGGATGAAATATTTCACGAAGATCACGTCTTATTTGCGTATAAAGGGAGCCGTGTACGATGAGAGAACGGGGGCTTTTTCTAGGTTTTCTCTTCGTCAAAGGTCAGCAGGAGAGTGACATGAGAGAGAGAGAGGGGGGAAAAGGTAAAAGTAAAAAGGCAGAGGTGATTTGACTCCTACTGTTCATCGTCTCCCCAAGCTCGCTGCCCACGTTGCTGTTCCATCCGCGACTGCCCAGAGCTCCTTCGTCTCACCGCGTGATTACCGCCGTTCACTGCACCGCACCATCACCGCCCTCTGCTCGGTCCCCGCACTCGCTCGGAGCCCGATCTACCGCGCCGGAGCCACTCCTCACCCACCATCGCTGCAACTCGCGAGACCCAACGCTCCACCCTCCGCGAGTAGGCCCGAGCCATGCCACAGCCGAGCCGCCTTCCCCACGTCGACGTAGCCACGACCGCCGCGCAGCCCTCGCCCTACCTTCGACGCATCCACGCACGCCGACGCCGCCCGGAAGCCGAAGCGCAGCGACCGCCGCAACCACCGCGCCGCCCCGAGTCCCCGATGCCCGAGTCTTCCTCCGCCCGAGCCCACCATGCCGCGCCGAGCCCCCCCCCGCTTAGCTCGCGTTTATTCCGCCCGAGCGCCCGTCGACAGCCTTGCACCGCTGTGACGCCGTTGCCGCCCCGATCTAACCACAGCCGCGTCGCCCGACCGACGACCGCACCCCTCGCTGAAGCCCGCGACCTCGTCAGCCACTGTCTCGCAGCTCCGCCCGAACGACGACGCCGTTGCAGCCCGAGCCGATCCAAGACCCACCGCTACTCGCAACGCTCACCATTGCTGCCAACGCCGACAACCCAACCTCCGGTGATCCACCGAAGCCGCTCAGCCGTGGGTGAAGAAAGCGGGAAAAGAAAAACAAAAAAAGAAAAGGAAAGGGAAATTAGGTAGTTTTATTTTATTTTTCTATTTACTTTATTTTATTTATTCCTTTTAAGTTTAGGAGTGATCTTTATTTCATGGATTTTGTAGGCATTATCCACAGGGTCTTCCCTAAAATTATTGTAATTATTAATTTGATCCGTAAGATGTCGGATCATTTTTTTTAATTATATTAATTTTTGGGGTTTGTTGATAGTGTTTTAAGTGCTGAATCAATGTAATTATTAATTTGATCCGTAAGAATTCGGATCAGATTTTTAGTTATATTGAACTCTTTGTCGTAATAATTAGGGTTAGGATAATCGTTAATTTGACCTGTGAGACAACAGGTTATTTTTTCGATTATTTTGATCCTTTATTTGATTGGATGCCTTGATTAGTTTAGATTGTTTAGATTTAGTTGATAATTGCTTGTTTTTGAAAACCACTAAAAAATCTAAAAAATATTTGAATTAAGATTCAGTTTGTTTTAGAATATTTCTCGTTATCTTGCATATCTAGAGTAGGGATTGTATTCCGAATTTAAAAATATATATAAAATAAAAAATAAAAAAAGTGCATTCATTTAGGTTGTTAGTTTTATCATTATTTGAATTGCATGTGAAATTTTAATTTCGAAATTAATATAAAAACACAAAAAAAATCATCATGCATATATCATGTTGAATTAGGGCATTCTTTGCACGTCATTACATATTAGATCAATTACATGTTAGATTTAGATAATATCTTAGTTTAAATTAGGATTTAATGTGACTTAATCCTTAGTTTAAATTAGATAGAATTTTAATCTAACTAGATCATTTGTGC
Organism: Eucalyptus grandis; assembly: GCF_016545825.1. Classification (NCBI taxonomy): domain Eukaryota; kingdom Viridiplantae; phylum Streptophyta; class Magnoliopsida; order Myrtales; family Myrtaceae; genus Eucalyptus; species Eucalyptus grandis. The sequence goes on along the minus strand of NC_052619.1, from coordinate 45,516,418 downwards.
ATTTTTTAAAATAGAAATATCAAATGCACATCATTTAGTTTTTATTAGGTTCATTTAATTAGAACTTCCTCGTCATTAGACTAAGTCATTTAATAAATGTCGCATGACATATAACTCGTACTAAATTGTATGCTGCATGTCATCTTAGGTTAAATAATTTTGTATGTCATTGCATCGCATTGCATGTCATTAGAATTAGGTCATTTAGATTGCATTTAATTATTGCATTTCTTCATGTCATATAGTTTAGGTCATGTTGCCATGTCATATTAGATTGTTAGCATGCATCGCATGATTCTCATTAGATAAAGTGAAAACAAAAATTGAGTAATTGCTTGTTAATTAGAAACCATATCTAGGATTGTTGATGTGGATTTTAATTTAACACTACAAATGCTTTCGTTGCTTTGAGGTAAATTCTACATTATTTAATTGCTTTATTGGGTGTTAAATTGGTGGTTTGCGCACCCGCATAATAACCTCACATGTTAGGGAGATAGTTTAAAATAAATCAGCTGCCTACAAAAAAAAAAAAAAAAAACATTTTTCAAAATAAAAAGAAAGGTACCGAAAGGGCGTTAGAGAAATCTAACGTAACCAAGTCGTCGTACCCTTAGTCTCTGGTTTGTAGGAGTAAAGTAAATCTCCCATTACTTTACTAGGGTTTCTAATCGACCCACAAAAAATAGATTAATGGCGACTCCTAATTAAAAATCATTTGCATGTTAAGAATTCAAACCTAAGTCGCGAATTGGTATGGGCTTGGGAGAGCCCGAGCTAAGCTTAAAGACTTAGTAATCCATTAACCTAGTTTTAGGTGGTGAACCCGAAAAATTTTGGTCGCGATAGCCTAGTCCAAGAGCAGGAGAGATAGATGCTCTAGGGTTTCTGGAGTGTTTTGTTGACATAGTTTTTATAAGGGACCGATGACAATGTGTCGTTGGAATAAATTGCTCTAGATGCTAGTGTGTTTTGACAAACTGACCATAGGAATGTTCTGATTTTTTGTGTTGTTTCATTGCCCATATTCTTTGCCACAATATCCTGGGATTCTGGTAAGATGTTGACGCTCTGTAACTGCTGTGGTTGCTTGTATGGTAATTGCTTTTCACAGTATGTCAGCCATCCTTTGTGGCTGTCCAAACTAATTGATCTTTGGTATAGAGAGCTCTTACTAGGATGGTAAGAACTTCTGCTATGACCTGATCATCTAAGAACACCGTGGAGCGTGATCTGTTCCAATTATGGTGGATTGGATCAATAAGATCAACCACCATCGTTGGTTCTTCTCTAGTCTTAGGTCCATGGAGAATGTCCATTGGTAACCACCGATCTCCACGGATTCGGATCTTATTTCCATTACCAACTAAATAGCGAATGTGTGGTAGAATAGCATCTCTGTCCATTAGAATGCTCTGCCAACCCTAGGATGGCTGAGTTCCTCTATCCGCTGATTGAAAGTCTTTTGAGTGAAAGTACAGACCCTTGAATGACTCCATAAAGATTGAGGCTGTTGTAATAATCTCCAAGCTTGCTTTCTAAGCATCGCTCTGTTAAATGCTATGAGATCACGGAAGCCTAGGCCTCCGTTATCCTTGCTTCCTTTAAGAACTTCCCATTTTTGCCAATGGATTCCTACTTTGTTCTGATCATTTCTCCACCGAAATCTAGCAATGCTTTTTTCAATAGATTTGCAAATAGACAGAGGCAACTTAAAGATCGACATGGCATAATGTGGGAGTGCCTGTACAACAGATTTGATAAGAATTTTCTTACCACATTTTGATATTAATTTCTCTTTCCATCCCTCCAATTCGGCATTTAAGAGAACATTTCCTTCTTCGATCTGACCCCAATTAGATGGTATTCCCAAATATTTGCCATACCTTTGCAGCACAGGTGTTCTAAACTCCTGCGACATATTTTCCTACAATCTAATAGGACAATGTTTACTGAAAATCATTCCAGAGTTGTTGCGGTTCACTACTTGTCCCATGGTGTGGCACCCCTTGACGGCCCCCGATCCGTTAGGGTCGCCACAGTTTGCTTACCTTTCACTTTCCTTATTAACATATCACTCTGATACAATTTCAATTGTAGCGAGTCTATACAACCTGGGGGTTTACATTTTTTTTCTTTTTTTTTCTTTTTTTTATCGGTCCCTTGCGCAATTCATATAGCAGAAGCATATCCATCAACTCCCTTCCCTATATACGGAAAATAATGCACACCTACTAAACATCTTATATAAGTTAAAGCCGTACACTTTTATTTACATAAAGCAGATGGACATCTTTAGTCGGTACATCGAAATGCCATAGTTTCCTATACTAGGCTATACTTCAAAAGATGACCAACTTCTCTCCCACAATCGTATGCTTAAGGTTCATCAACCAGTGTCAGCGTCCAAAAGTTCCCTCCTTTGTTATCCTCCTCCTCACGGTCATATACAACCGCTCACTCCATCTACTAATATGAAATGTTGGTCCCCGAAGGGGTGAGTACAACCACTCAGCAGGTAAAGGACCAATAACCACTCAATGCATCATACAAATCATACATGCATTCCAGGCATTACTTACCTTGAAGCCATACATATACTATCGTGCATATCACCACAATCATAACACATACATGTGTATCATTATGTCTTACTCATATAGTCGTCATCATGACATTATTATATTACACACATGTCATCATCATCATATACCTGACATCATCATACCATACATGTCATCATCATCATATCATACACATGTCGTCATCCTCATGACATCATCGCATCACACATGTCATCATGCCTTATCATATATCATCATCATCATGCATATCATCATGCCATATCATATATCATCATCATCATGCATATCATCATGCCATATCATATATCATCATCATCATCATCATCATCATCATCATGCCATATCATATATCATCATCATCATCATGCCATATCATATATCATCATCATCATCATCATCATCATCATCATCATCATCATCATCATGCCATATCATATATCATCATCATCATCATCATCATCATCATCATCATCATCATGCCATATCATATATCATCATCATCATCATCATCATCATCATCATCATCATCATCATCATCATGCCATATCATATATCATCATCATCATCATCATTTATATCATCATGCCATATCATATATCATCATCATCATGCTTTGATTTCCACTTTTAACTTTCAATTTGATCACCACATCATCCTTCCTCGGATCACCAATTTCATCTCATATTATACACTCGCATCCCATGCGAGAAAAACCTCCGGCATTCAGCCATTCCAGGCCACCGGGCATCCGGCCCCCCCACATTTCGGGCATCTCATATCCCAACTGGCATCACGAGGCATTCCCCTCGGACAAAGACCTCCGACAGGGCTTCCGGCATTTACACTCCCTGGCCGAGTATCCCGCACCCCAATCCTAGCATCGCAAGGCATCCCCCTGGGCAAAAACCTCTAGGGCTTCCGGAATTATGTACCGACATACCACCAGGCCTCCCCTGGAATTACGTACCATATACCACCGGGCATCCCGACACTCCCGGGGCATTATCATCCGCCACATCAATCTCCTCATTTAACATTATTCATGTTCACCAATTTCGGTCTTAATTTAGCATGGCATATATTGTAATGGCAACCAAAAATCATATTCAGCATTGAATTCATACATGTATCTCGATTCATTGTCATGCATACATCAAGACCTCATCATTCATACTACATGGTACAATTATTTATGAAATAAAATTTAATGGAATTATGCCAAATAAAATAATCCATTTTTCATGCCCTTTTTCATTTATTTAAATTCCAGCTAGTGCCATTTTCAAAATATTAATTTAATATCTATATAATTCTCAAAAATCATAAAAATTAAGGCAAGTGATAATCAAGACAATAGGATGATGATTTCATGTAAAATACATGGCCAAATAAGATTTCACATAATTCCATAAATCACACAAAACAGCATGTAATTTTCGGATGAAATCAGTATGCACAGTTTCCGAAGAAATTCGATTAAAATATTCATACGACCTTCAAAAATTACGAAATTTTACCGAGTTATATCCAAGACATTAAAGTACATTTTTCATGAAGACTTCCAAGTCAGATTATGTTTAGATTATTTTCTACAGTCACACGAAGCTTCTGGATCCATCACCGAAACGTCCAGTACATGCTTCTCCAAAATACTGAGTTTTCACCTACCTATTCTTCTTCGTTTCCTCTGAAATTTGGGTATATTATACATCAAGATGTTCTCTACAAATTTCATGAAGAGATCCAAGTCAAATATCCAGGGTATAGTCGTCATTTAGGTCCATGAAGTCTCGGGTGTCCTGTAATACATCTCCAGAATTACCGTCTTCAAGATCTAGTCTATTTACTATGTTATACTTGTTAATTTCACTTAAAATTTTATTATGTTGTATTTTAAGATGTCCCCTACAACTTTCATGAAGAAATAGAAGAGATATTCGTAACATAAATCAACATGCAACCACAAATCCAACAAGAAGTCAGTGAAATCGTTCCAGATCTGAGGTCTCCGTAGGATGAGAGTTTAACCCCTCAAATCTCCATAATTTTCCACCAAATTTTAGTATGTTGTAGTTTAAGATGTTAGATACAACGTTCATGAAGGAATCAAGGTCAAAACCAAACTCGAAATATGCATGCAAGCTGTCACAAGATTCTGGTTCAGGCGGATCTCACGAAATCAGCATGCAAAGTCAAGAACAGCCACATTCTAGCTCCGATTTTTGCCTTCCCTATGATCCGAAACCTACCACAAACAAATCATACATTCAAGGCACACATGCAAGGGTGGAAATCAGTCCCAACTTGCCTCTAAGACCGAGCAAACACGACCACACGGACGGCACACCGGCGACTGACGAAGGGCATGCGGCGGCGACGGGCGAGCTCCTTCCTTTCTCTCTTCCTCTCTTCCTCTCTTTCTCTCTTTCTCTCCTCTCTCTTGGCACCTCTCTTGGATGACAGCCATCAACCATCAGCCACTCCCTCTCTCTCTTCCTTTTTGGTTGCTTATATACTTGCATGTATTCTTATTTTGCATGGGGGACAAGTGTAATTGTGGAGGAAGACAAGTGTCCACCATGCTTCACCTCCTTCATGCCACTTGTCCGATTACATGCAAGGTTGATGGGCCTTCTTCTTGGGCCTATCTTGGGCCAGCTTGGTCGACCACTTCATGGCTCTATGGGCCGGGCCTCTTGGCCCACTTTAGGCCAACACACTTGGGCCTAAAGTCCAAGCTTAAATGGCCCAAAGTTTTCTTAAATAAGTCCATCTTTACTTTTAATAATTTACCTTAAATCCCAACTTATATAAATACTAAATTACAATTTCATATGGCCATAAAACTTGAAATCATGAATCCATAAATTCCAATTTATAAAACACATGGCCAATGATAGGATTTTCTTTCCTATCAAATAATTATCCATTAAAAGCTTGGCCATAAATCTTATTACAAATTATGAATTAAATGGCCATAACTTGATGGTACTTCCATCACCTATTCATAGAATTTAATGTAGCTAGAGGTCGTTATGAATTTTGGGATGCCACACATGGCCACACAATACTAATTTAAAATATTAGCAAAGTTCTAGCATTCCTAAATGTTACCATCTAGGAAAAAGATTGCATCATCAGCGAAAAAAAGATGGGACAAGGTGGGACACAACTTATTTAACTTAATACCCTTGATGTGTCCCAAGCTGACAGCTTGATTAATAAGACTTGATAAAACATTTGCCAGCAGAATAAAAATATATAGAGATAGAGGATCACCCTGTCGTAGACCCCGAGTTGGGCAAAAATAAGGTAGTTGCTCTCTATTAAATCTAACAATAAAAGATGTTGTGATACACTGCATTATCCACTGAACCCATTTTGGATGGAACCCCAGTTGGAGTAGGTAGTCATGAAGGAAATCTCATTCTACTCTGTCGTACGCCTTTTGCATGTCGGTCTTTAGGATTGCGTTGAATTTCCGTGTCCTATTACGGGTCTTAAATTGATGAAGAACTTCTTGAATGATTAAAATGTTATCTTGAATCTATCATCCACTCACAAAAGCCGATTGTTCCTTAGAAATCAGATAAGGAAACCAAGGTTTCAAATGGTTAGCAATTACCTTTGAGATAATTTTGTATGCGAAATTGCAGAGGCTGATTGGATGATATTGCTCCAGTCTCTCTAGGTGAGGTGTCTTGGGAATCAAAGCAATAATGGTCTGATTTAGAGTTGTAGGCATCACCCCTGATGTAAAGAAGTTTTGCACTAAAAGAATAAGATCATTTTTAATGGTCTCCCAGTGATTTTGATAAAACAAACCATTTAAACCATCAGGGCCTGGAGCTTTTGTAGTTCCCATCCGAAAGGTGGCCTTGCGAACCTCCTCAAAAGTGACCAAGGCTATTAACTGGTCATTCATTTCGAGGTAACAACCTGTTGGCATTGATCAAGTATGGGTCCGTAATCCCTATATCCCTCTGTTGTATATAACCTAGAAGAGAAATTGGATGTCATATCTTGTAATGTCTGAGAGTCACATACCCATTGCCGGCAGTCATCCTGCAACATGCTAATTCTATTTCCTTGCCTCCTTTGAAGTGTAGTTGCATGGAAAAATCTTGTATTCTTGTTGCCCCATTCAACCATTGAATCTTGGAGCGTATATAGCCCAATATTGTTCTTCTTGTTGCCAAGTCCGTCTGATTTCCTCTCGCAATTTTGATGCCTCCACTCTATTATAATTGCAATGCTGCTGGTTCATTAGATGCTATAGTTGTTGTTGTAAGGCGGTCACCTTAGTATGTCCCTTTGAAAATTTTGCTCGGCTCCACTTACTCAAAGCTTCCAAAACAATTTTTAATTTTGGAAGTAGACTAGAATCTTGAAGCTACACTGAATTCCATGATGTAGAAATAACCTCTCGGCATTCTTCATCTTCGTTCCAATAAGCTTCAAAGATGTTCCTTCGTTTTCTATAAGGTGCTGATGTTTTAAGAAGTAAAGGACTATGGTCGGAACCCACAACAGGCAGTGTGAAAACTTCAGCTCCAGGATACTGTAAGCGCCAATCCATCGTGCACATCAACTGAACCAATTGTTCTTTCACCAGCTCTTCCCCTTCGCGATTATTCATCCAGGTGAACTTGCAGCCTTTACTTTCTATCTCCATGAGTGCACAATCATTTAGGACAGCTCGAAAAGACATCATTCGAGAAGGGTCTGCAAGCCACCTTCCTATCTTTTCCCAAGGATAGAGTACTTCATTAAAGTTGCCAGCACAAATCCAAGGTAAATTATTGTCATAGCTTATCTCCCGAAGCTCATCCCACAGAATTTGTCGTTGATGATAGATAAAAGGAGCGTGAATACATGTCATGCGCATAGTTCTATCTTCCTGCTCAATCCTACATATCAGATTAAAAAGGTTTTGTGTCGAGCGAACCACCCTTAAAGATATCTGATCATTCCATAACACTGCTCCTCCAACCAAACTAATTGGGTTGATGATATGAAAACTTTTGAATGTAAATGGCGCTGAATATGTTGAAGCTTTACTTCAGTGTTCTTTGTTTCCATTAAGAATACAATGTTAGGCTTTTCTTTGGCTGTCATGGCCTTGAAAGCTTGAATTGTCAGGGGATTGCCCAAACCCTAACAATTCCAGCAAATCATCTTCATTTGTTGGTGGATGGCTGTTTAGGGCCAGCCACCAAAGCCCATGATCCAGCTTCCTCTGCTGCATAGACAGGTGTTTCCATAAGGTTTGTATCATCATGGTTCTCGAGTATCAAACCCTTTGTCTCGTAGGGATTGTATATTTTCAGTTTTTGGCTACTCCAAATTTTGGTGTCACTCTCGTGCTTTTCAGCTTCTTTTGTGGCTGTAACTCCATGGGTTGGGTCTGAATTCCTTTCATTTTGGCTGCTGCAGGTATGAGTGCTGTGTGGAGAAAGGTCCCTTGCATAACTTCTTCCTGATGGTGCTGCAAGTCAAGGCCTGCTGCTTGTATTCTGGTTGTATTGACTACTCTGGACAGGTGCGCTACTTCAGTAATAGCTGGTGGGGGTAATAAAAGGACATTCGAAATTAGTGAGGGAAGGGTTTCAGGTATTGTTTCTTCTTACTGCTCTGATTTATCCTACGGCTTGTAAAATGTCTGCCAATAAGGGCTATATTCCGTAACCTCAGCACGAAGCCATTGGCCATAGGTCATCTTGTCTCTACCTTCTAATTTTGCCTCATCAAAGGGAAATCCTTGTAATATATCACGTAGTGTCCCAGCTTGCCACAAGAGTAACAAAAATGTGATAGTCTCTCATAGCGAAAATCTAGCCGTAGTGTTTTTCCATCAATTCAGATCAATTTCCCTATCTTTAAAGGCTCCTACAAGTTTATTTCCACCTTGGCTCGACCAGCTCTTGATGTTGCCCCCTCTTTTGTGTCGACTTTTACTTCTAAAACTCGACCAATATGTTGCACCACCCTGCTGATCATTCTATATGTACACCATTCCAAAGGCATTCCAAACACCTGTACCTAGAAAGCACAACTAGAGAAGTCGTAACAATGTAATGGCGTGTTGGGAATCCATGGTTTAAAAATGACTAAATGGCTTGAGAAAAGCCAAGGTCCCCTTTCAAGTACTCGTTGTTTATCTGTGTGTGATTGAAATTTTGCTACATAGAGGCCCGCCTCTCGCTGTGAGATTTCCACTTGTTCAGTTCGCCAAGCTCGCTTGAATGTGCTTTGGAGAGGCTGGGACACTGGAGTGCCATAACTTGGCACGGAGGGACACTTAAGTGCCATAACTTTAAAATGGTACATTTAAGTGCCAATATCGGAGTAAAATGGACCACTTAAGTGCAACTCCGGCAAAAATCCGGCCAAATGGCTGACGTGGCAATTTTCCGGCGAGTTTGGTCCAAAACAGCGTCGTTTTGCACGTTGACGTGGCGGAGAAAATGCAAAAACGACACCGTTTCGCGTCTGACGTGTAAATAATAATATAAAAATTAATTAAATTAAATTAAAACTTAATTTTATTTAAAATATTCAAAAAATTAAGAAAATTTTAAATTTTAAAAATTTTAAAAATTTAAAAATTTTCAAAAATTTAAAAAATTTCAAAAAAAGGGGGGGATCGAACGGGCGGCCGAGAGCGAGCCCCGTCGCCGCCGCCTCCCCGCCGTCGCGGGAAGGGCCGGCGACGAAGGGGGAGGGTCGGCGGGGTCATCGCCCCGCCCGCCCGACGGCGAGGGGGCTACAAGCCCTCGCCGCGGGTCATCGACCGCCTCGCGGCCCCACTCCGTCACCGGCCTTTCCCGACGGCGGCGGGGAGGCGGCAGGGCCCGCGAGCCTCGCCGCCTCCCCACCATCACCGGGAAGGGCCGGCGACGGAGTGGGGAGGGTCGGCCGTGGTCGGCTGGGCCCTAACCCGGGGCTGGCGAGGCCGGCCAACCGGCGGCAAGGGCCCGCGAGCCCTCGCGGATCCGGGGCGAGGGTCGTGACCCTCGCCGTCGGTCGGCCGGGGCGGCGACCCCGATCGACCCTCCCCCTCCGTCCGCCGGCCCTTCCGTGGACGGCGGGAGGCGGCGGCGACGACGAGGGCTCGGCCCTCGACCACCCGTTCGATCTCCCTCCCCGCCCCCTTTTTAATTTTTAATTTTTCTTAATTTTTAAATTTTCTTAATTTTTTAAAGTTTTTAAAATTTTTCTTAATTTTTTTAATTTTTAATATTTTAAATATAATTAATTTTAATTTTAATTTAATTAATTTTTATATTATTATTTACACGTCAAACGCGAAACGGCATCGTTTTTGCATTTTCTCCGCCATGTCGTGCAAAACGACGCCGTTTTGGACCAAACTCAGGAAAGTTGCCACGCGGCTATTTGGCCGGATTTTCGCTAGAGTGATACTTAAGTGTCCCATTTAACTTCGAAACTGATTTTTGGGTCCTGATTTCGATTAAATAAATTGGGCATTTCATCGACGCAACTACAGTGTTTTTCTCTGAGTTGGCCACTCACGAGATAACTAGACTAGCTGGGTAAGCTATCAAGGACTTTAAGGCAGATAGACTTGAGAATTCGACCAATGACCGAGCTCTTGACCATGACTATTTTTAGAGGCCATTGCGACACAAAGTATAAAATCGAATTAAGATCAGAGATAGGTCGGTTTGACTGAGATGAGTGACCGATCGTGGGTGACTCCACTAAATTGGAAAAATCTCGTCGACCGGCACTAGTTTGATTTTGCTGTCGTTTTGGTACCCTGTGTTCGTATTTGAATCCTCGAAATTTTCACGACAATCAAGAGTCGCCATTGTGTCGAGTGGGTTCATTCTGGCTCGAGGAAAATCGACTATGAGTTATTTGTCCTAAAAAGTTCTGAAAACTACCTAGTAGCCTAGGTCACGCTAACCATGAAATCGAACCTGAATTCAGAAATTGAGAGTTGTCAAGTCACAATTCATTTTAAGAATGTAGACTCATCCTCAGAAGATTTTTCTACAACCGAGATTTTTGGCGGAAAAGCAAAGTAAGGCCGTTTATGTTCGGGATTGTTAGAAGACCGCTTTTAATTGAATCTTGGAGATGCAAGTTGGATCATTTGATGGGGAAAAGTCGTAAGAAGGTTGAGGACACATGGGTTAATTTAATTGGGCTTCAATTGGATGGAATTGATTGAGAATTCATTGAATTAAGTGTACGAGATTTTATGCCACGGCAGAAAAAGAAATTGGACCCATTGGACTAAGATTGTGAGAAATTGGAGATAGTGGAACATGACATCAAGTGATGTCATGGTGGGCCAATTTTTGGGAGATTAAATAAAGAGAAAAAAAGAAAAGAAAAGGAATGCCCCCCTTGTTCTCTCTCCTCCCTCTCCCTACCGTGCGACTCCTTCGGCCCCTCTCCATCTTCTTCATCTTCTTCTTCTTTGAAAACCCAGCCAGCCGAAGAAGCTGCAAAGCAGGAGCCAGCAGCCACCGGAACGCCGCCGTAAGCCCACCGAAGGCCGTCACACGTCCAGTCGCACCTCCGCCTCCTTATCTTCCCTCCTGCTGCCGGCCGACCAGCTCTTTTCTTCCTCCCGGTTGTGCCTTTCAAACCCAGAAACCGCAGAGAAGGAGCCGGAGTAGACCCCCCCTCGCCGTCGCACTCCCTCGCCGTCGTGCCGGACCGCCGTGTGCCACCTCTCTTCGCGCGTGCTGTCCCGCGCGTCTTCGCCTCCAGCCACGTCGTCCCTGGCTTGGCCAGCAACCGAGCTACCGGTTCAGCACCATGAGCCACCGTCGGAGCTCCCTCCGACCGCCGTGCACCCCCGCCTCAGCCGCCGGAGCTCCGCCTAGCCCTCTCGGCCCTTGCATGCCCCAACCCAACTCGGATCTACCCCTTTCTCGGCCTCAACCAGCAGCGAACAGCAGCTAGAAAAATGGGTATGGCAGCGGCTTCGTGGCCCGTTTTGGCCGGCTTCCCAACCCCGGAAGCTAGGCCCACCTTGGAGTGAATCGATCCTCGCGTCATCCTCGTCGATTTGAGTCGCTCGGATCGTTAATCGGGTGAGTTTAACTCACTAATCCCTGCTTAGTAGGTTAATCACGTTTCAGGGTTGCTTAGTTTTAATTAGTTAGGTTTAGGTGGTTAGATTAGTATGGATTAGTGTTTATTAGTCAATTGTGATGTAAATTAGACGAATTGATTATGCAATTAGCAAGTAGACATAGTCTACTATTTATTGAAAGCATCTCGGATTTTTCCCGACCCTTAGGGGGCTTCAATTAGGCTTTTCGGGCCTAAGTGGAATTTTGGTATTTAAATATTATTTTTCGGAATTAAATAAATTAATTAATTATTTTCCGAAAATTCAATTGAGATGGCTAGTGACCGAATATTATAACGCCATTTCGGTACCTTTTATTTTAATTTCAAAAATATTTTGCAGGCAATGTTGATTAATTTTAACTTAAGCTACTAACATGCAAATGGTGGTCATACGGATGCACAATCAATAAAATAACATTCAATAAAAAATGCTAATAAAAATGCATGCCCCAAACATGATTTCTAAATGACAGGACACCTAATTTTTTCTTTTTCTTTTAAAAATATTAATTATATGCAATCTTGATCTAAATTTAATATGCATGGATTTTACTTTAATGATATATGAAATGCAATTCATATGGCATAACTTGAACTATCACTATATGTATGCAATCTAATTTATATAATCCTAAAGATGCATGCGTTTCATGATATGGGATGAATGACATAATAATTCTATATGCATGTTCTTTTTGTGATTTTTTTTTTATGATTCTCTTTTTTAATGTATGCAACCTACCCTAAACAATGATGACATAAAATGGGATTAATTATGAACTAACATATTAACTAACCAAATAAATGACCTTTGTGTTTTTTTTAAATTACTTAATAATTCTCATTAAAACAACATAATGATGCAATACTAATCTTTGGCTTTTTTTATAAAAAAAAAAAACTACACGACGGGAATAATAAAACATTAACCTATGACCCACTAACTACAGCTCAACATGTGGTGTGCACATTATGAAATCTATATAACCTAAATAACATTTTTTTGTTCTTTTTTTTTATTAAAGGAAAATTAACCTAATCCTATATGAATCTAAAAAATCAAAATGCAAAGCTTTAAATATGAAATGCATATGGACCTAAATACCTAAATCCTAGGTATGACATATAATGCATGACATGTGATGAACAAATAACACACACCAAAATATGTCCTATTGAAAATTCATCAATATAAATCAATGACATATTATTTCAATGATGCAAAGCAATTCATGAAATTGTCATAAAAAAATAGAAATAATCAAAAATCTAACCCGACGTCTCGCGGCTCAATATTTTTTATTATCATGATTTAATACGACAAATTTTCTAATTGGATAATAAATCAAAACAAATCAGTTAGAATGAAAATAATAAATAAATAAATAACTATGAAACCAAATATCTAAAAAAATTTACCTAGTCTAACTCACTCACGGTGGACTTGAAGAAATGGCAAAGAAGCAGTAATGGCTGAACTGCGATGATGGTTCGCCAAGGGTGATGGGTCCTGGTTCGGAACAAGGGCTGTCCGTCGGAGCTCCGGCGAGGTTCAGCAGTAACCACACTTGCAGCAAAACAGGGGAGGCAGCAGGTGGCCTTGTTCGGGAGTGCAGCAGCGAGCAGAGGGACAAACTCAGCAGCAGGGAGTCACAACAGGCTTCGGTGAGTTGCTGGTGTTGCGATCTGCAGCAACGGGGAGCGTCGGGGTTTCTGTGCTACGAGCTGAGAGACAGCAGCGCGGGAACAGCAGCAGCGGTCGTCAGGGGAGCTCGGAACAAAATAGGAGTGGCTTAGGCGTTGAGTCACGCGGGTGAGGAGGAGCCAGCGGTCGGTTGCAGACGCGGGCAGCGAACGTGGAGCCGGCGATCGGGGGCTGCGAGCAACGAACGTGGAAGGCCGGGGGTCGCAGCTGCTGGCGTCAGATCGCACGGCGGAACAGGAGCGGCGGTGCTGGTACGGTGGGCGCGGAGCGCTCGTGGGTCCGAACGGTGGTGCGGCTGCGAGGTGGAGCGAGAGCAGATCTCCGGTGAAGCTAGGTAATGCTGATGCGGCGAGACAAAGAAGGGAACCGGCGGCGGGGGCGTCGGCGCGAAGAAACGCGAGGTGCGGTGGTAGGCGTGGAATCGGTGACTGTGGAGCGTCGCGGCAACGATCGGCTCGGGCTTGTTGCTACGGCGGTGTTCGCACGATGGTGGTGCGGCAGCGGACGAGCGGCGACGCCATGTAGAGTAGAAGCGGATGATTGGCCGAGCGATGCGGATGGGGGGGGAAGAAGGTGAGCAGTAGGGGTCTTGTCAACTTTTTCTTTGTTTTTCTTTCTCTTTTCACCGGTTACTTTCTCGCTTTCTCCCCTTTCTCTTTTGACTTTTCTTCTTTTTTTTTTTTTTTCTCTCTACAAAGAGAAGTCGCCCCCTTTGGTTCCGAAACCTCGCCCTTTATTTATAGAAGAAGGCTCAACGTTGTTGTTGCGAGTGAGATATTCACTCAACAACTCCAACAATAAAAGGCTCCAAAATCAAATAAAAACTGAATTTTTTTGAATTTTGAAATGAAAATATATTTTCAACAAAAAATTTCCAAAACCAAAATTTTATTTTATTTATTATTTTCTAAAATATTAGGTGTCAACAGCTGTCCCTCTTTGAAGGGAAGCTCGTAGAGGTTTTCTTCAAAGATAAATGACACCTAAATTTAAACCATGCAAAATGAATATGAAATGAATATGCAAATATTAATGACCTCTTTTTCAAATAAATTTAATTTCTTTTGAAATGCAAGGTCATGCAATAATGCAATGTAAATGCAATGATTTGGTCAAGAACGTAGATGTCAATGTGTCTATGCTCAATGAAATTCAAATGCAAAGAAGAACACGTACCTGTCATACTTATCTGGAGATTCATAAAAGTATTATTAGGTGTGAAATGATTCCTATGAGACCTGACAAACATCTGGAAATCTCTTCAGATAATTGAAGGGCAGGGATCTGGAACTCTCATCAGATCCCAAGCACTTGGAAATCCACCAGATGTTTGAAAAGACAAATACTTGGAAGTCACATCAAGCATTTAAAGATTCAAATATCTGGAATTCATGCTGGACATTTGAAAACATTTACTAAACATCTGGAAATCACATCGGACATTTGGAAGGACAAACACTTGGTATCACATCAAGCGTTTAAGGGTTCAAATATCTGGGGTTCACACTAGACATTTGAAAACATTTACTAAACATCTGGAAGTCACATCAAACGTTTAGAAAAACAAACACTTGGAAGTCACATTAAGCATTTAAGGGTTCAAATATCTGGAGTTCACACTAGACATTTGAAAATATTTTACTAAACATCTGGAAATCACATCAGATGTTTAAAAAGACAAACACTTGGAAGTCACATCAAGCGTTTACAGGTTCAAACATCTGGAACTCAAACTAGACATTTGAAAACATTTTATAAATGGGTACTTGGAATTCTCATCAAGCACCAAGATAACTGAACAAACTCAGGGCTTCAAAGACAAATCCTTTGGTCTTTGAGGAAAAATTCATTTCATTTTTCATTTTTTTCTTTTTTAAATTCAATGAAGGTCCATACATGATGGCTTTTTCAAACTTCCACTAGGAAAAATTATCAAGACAATTTTCACTAAGTTGTGAATCTCTTGAACATGCTAAATGAGACACTTTTGGTGTGAAAAGGGCTTTTTCACTCGCTCTCATTTAGAAGGGGTTATTTGTCCCGACCATTGATGCGGGAATGTATCACTCAATCTTATCATCATCTTGTCAACAAGAGTTCAAATTTTCTTGCAAGCAGTACGACCTTACCAATCTGAGAGGTCTTTAACAAGTACTGTAATGTGGGCTTGGTCAATGGCTTAACAAAGGGATTCTTTGAGTCAAAGCAATTAAAAGAACAATTCTGTAATCATCTCCGGGTTTACAAGTCAAGAACCCTGCAAAATGAAAAAGAAATAATCTTGCTCGCACTTCTTTGAGCAATGCTCAAAACATGTGAATTCCTATGTTAATTCAAGTGCCCTAATCTGAAGAGACTTTGTAAGGGACGTAACATAGGCTTGGTTCTTGGGTTTGAGAAACGAAAGGATCGTTAGGCTCAAAGATGTGTGTAATGGGTAAGAGTTGGTGATCATCTTGACATTACCACCAGTTTTCTTCGCCACGGATTGTCTTCTTGACAAATTTCTTTATTGGCTCAAGAGTTTATCACTGATGCCAATGATTATTCAACTGGAGATCTTTTCTCAACATTTTTTTCTTTTAAAATCATTTTCTTTGATGATGAGCATCGATCAGGCACACCGCTTTTTTTCATGCCCCCCAATTCATCAGTCATTTCTTTCTTCTTTTCACGGGCATTGGCCTTGCTTTTACCAGGCACATTGCTTTTTCATGCCCCTTAGTTCTATTTTTATTTCAGTTCTTGCGCACAATGCGTGTGTCATGTATACTTTAAATGACACTCAAACCTTCAAGGGTCTTCATCTATCTCTTGCCTTGCCCCAGTGTGGGGGATGATCACCAACTGGGTTTAAAAGAAATGAAATTGTAGGCTCAAGTAGGCTATGCAAAGGATATAAGTGTGTGGGATAGTAAAAGAAATGCTCTTCGTCATCCTAAGGCACTTAAATTACCACATGAATTCAATGTAATAGCATGACTTGAAGATTGATGCAAGTGAGAGCAAGAAAATTTCTATCCATTTCACTCTCCTTCAATGTCAACTTACCTCCATTTGCCCCGATGTGGGGTGATCCTTGACAGGGGTAATTTTAAAAGAATATCCATAAGTGTATGGGCTCAAAGGAGTTAAGCAATGGATCATCTGTAGTGTTTGGGATAGAAAAATGAATTTCCTCTCGTCATTTCAGCTGTCATACTTTTCGCAAGAAAACTCTTCACCTTGAAATACAAAATGTTTCCATACTCACCTCACAATGTATAAACAAGGGACTGTGTATGTGATAAGGCTTGCCTTTCACACCTCTTTTAGCATGTTCAAGTAACTCGACATCTTTCACTGAATTATCCATTTTGATAAATTTCAAGCGGAATTGACGAATTGCATAATATCATGTGAAAGCATTCTATAATGACAAAAATGCCATGCTCTATTCTTGCACACCAAAAGATAAAGTCAAAGATGTTAAGTGTCTGTGTCTTGCCCCTCTTTGCAAGGAAGCTCATAGAGGTCCCTTAAATGTGTGCAGGGCTGCACCTGAAACATAAAGCAGATAATTAAATGAAACAAACATGGTAAATTAGATGCATGCTGGAAAATTATTTTATTTTGAAATTTTTTTCCTAGGGAACATGAAGAAGCCCAGCCTTCAGAATTAGCTCCTTGCCGTTTTCTTTTTGGTAAGATTTCATGACAGGGCTAGTTTGGTGTACTTCAACATGCCCTTAAAACACGATAATCTCCATGTATTTTATTGGATGAAAAGTAAATTACATTATTGAAATAAGGGAAATCCTAGAATTGAAAATGCAAATATGCAAATATGGAAAGCAATAAAGACTCCTGCACAGAGGAGTGTGCAAATAATTAAAATTTTCCTACTTTCGAACTTTGTCGATGGCAAATACTAAATTCTCTTCAAATAATTCAGTCATTCCTTCGAGTGCGTCATCAGAGCTCTCAATCTTTGGAGGTACGGGATCATCTATGCCACCCCATCCATCTGGGATGATATCCCGTGGGTCGAAGTAGGAGCTGGGAGGAACCGAATACTTTACATAGTAATCAAATTTGCCACTTGGTTGCCCCAGGGTGTCCACCACTTCTGCTTCCTCATGCATCATCTGAAACATGGTTGGCTCAGCATCAAAACTGAAAATGGCATTCACAGCTTCTGGGTGGTCAAAGAGTGGGTTATTATGGATGTTCGGCTGTGCATCGCGGAATGAGACCACCTTAGCATCCAAAAGATTTTGGATTTTATGTTGCAGCGTATAGCAATCGTCAACAGAATGCCCTACCTCTCCCATATCATAAACACATGTCTTGGACGGATCATAGTTGGGGAAACGCTCGGGATTAGATCGCTTGGGCTCCTTTGCGAGTAATCCTTTCTTCTGAAGGGTTGGCAAGATCTTTGACAATGGCTTAGGAAGAGGTGTAAATTGACGCCTGGAAGAGTTCTTCTACTGGCCAAAGAATGGTCGTGCTCCTCCCTGATGGGTGTTCGAGGTAGGGTGAGGTGGTTGCACATAAGCTGCATTAACCTCCGCTACAAGTTCCTTATCCTTCTTGGTTGAGACTTCCCCATATGAGCTGGTTTGATCAGACGCCCATCCATCACGCAATGCTACTTCAATTTGCTCGCCAACAGGAATTAGTTGATTGAATGACTCGGTAGTCGATCCCAGCATTCGATTTTGATACTCAGGCGGGAGTGTCTTCATGAACAAATCTATCAGCTCCTTTTCTGTTGGCTCTGGAGTTATCTGAGCGGCTACAGTCCTCTATCTCATGACATATGCCTTGAAAGATTCCGTCCTCTTCTTCTCAGTGCGAAGTAAATCTTCTCGAGATGGAGTGACATCAATATTATAATTATATTGCTTGAAAAATGCATCAGTCAAATCCTCCCAAATCTCCAGCAGATTAATCTTCTTCATAATGTACCATTGAAGCGCCGGTCCTGTCAAACTTGCTTGAAATTGTTGAATCATCAAAGGGATGTTATCAACATATTGGGTCATCCTGACCACATAAGTCTGCAGATGGATCTTTGGGCAAGAGGTGCCATCATACTTTTCAAAGTCTGGCATTTTGAACTTCTTTGGCATCTTGATTTTTGCATAATGGGACAGATTAGTTGGGTCTTGGTTAAATGAACCATGCAGCTGCTTAAGTTTCTCCTCGATTTTTATCAAGTGTTTTTCTTGCTTAGTTTTTGGTACAGCTGAAGGTATCACTTGTACCTCATCATCAACAACAATTTGAGGTGCGTCAGTAATTTTAACCCTGGAGGCATCATCAGAGGATGATGGCCCAACTGTGGATGTATTCTTGCATTTATCCCTCGGATCAGCCATGGGAGCATGTTGTGGTAACACCACTTCAACTTGCGGAGCTGGTGGGGCAGTGTTTGCTTGGAGAGAGTCAATTTGCTTAGAGAGCCACTCAAGAACATTCAGGACTTGCTTCATCTCCAATTCAAGGGCAGCAACGCGAACTTGTTCAGCAACACATGTTTGTTTAGTGTTATCAGCCATTGTTGCTCTAGAACAAGTACGAATTGGCAATCTTAGGTAAGCCGTGTTGTCACCTATCAACGTAAAATAATACAGTAAGTATCATAACAAATGAGATTGATCCATGACAACGGTCAATCACTTATTTTATTAAGTAAAATCAAATTCCAAAGACATCAACTTAAAACGTTGAAATAACTCCCTAGGAAATTAAACTCCTAAAACATCAATCTAAGAAATTGAAATAACATCATAAAGCCAGAATTAAACTCCTAAATCTAGCGACTCTTTTCTATATACAATTGGGAGATCACAGTCTTTCAAAGCTTCTTGTTCTGTCGAACCAACTCAGAAATACGAGCTTCTTTCCTTTTCACTGTTTCTTCAAGATTTTCAATTTGTGCTTTACGAGTGGGCTTCATGTTCACTTCAGGTATCACGGGAAGTAGAGCTTGAGGGATCTTGTGATGGTGGATATAATAATCCGAGACATGAAAAATCCTCTCATTTCCTTTCAATCTTCTAGGCACCACTATCTTTTCCGGATGGCATTCCTTCCATGCATTTTCAAGACACTCGATCTCATCGAGGTATTTGTGATCCTTGTGCATGAAGCGGGCTTGAAACAGATCCACTCGGAGAGGAGGTGGGATATCTTGGAGCACTCAATACTAGCGGGTCACTCTATAATGATAGTAAGATGTTGCACCAGTAATTCCCATAAGTGGAATTGGATTATCTGTCTTGTGAGAGAAACGAGCCACGCTAACATGGAACCATTTAGCATACCATAGGAAGCCCTTGAAATCTGGATCTTTAAGAAAAGTCACCCAATCAGAAAATGATTTTCCAGTATACTTTTTCTCTAAGATTGAAAATCTCTTTATTGGGTAACTAGAATTATCAATTTCACCTCGACGCATGAAATGGCCAAACTCCTTCATGTGAGAAAGAAACCAAATTTGTAAAATTTCAGGAGAGGCATTCATGATTTTTTCTCCATTTTGTTTAAAACGGTTGAGGGATAAAAATGTCTCAGCTAAGATCATGTTTATAAAGTTCATGCCAGCACATGCTTGTCTGACCACCCATGCAATCAAAGGATCAATAGCATTTCTTCGACAAGGAAATATTATAAGTCCAAAGAATGCTAAGATGAATATCCTACCCTTTTGGTGCATTGAAGATTGATTTAAAAAATGATCAGCCAAAAAAGGAGAAAGGGCATGCATTACAATTAGCTTTCAAAACTTTCTTAACCTCATCAGTTTTAATTCTTAGAAATTGAGATAAAATTGATGTGGGTTCCATACCAAGAGGTGGCCTAACAAGTTCAGTCTCAAGGGGCATTCCTATGATAACGCTATACTCTTCCAGTGTTGGAGTTAGCTCATTCTTACCAAAAATAAATGTAGCCGTCTCGAGACACCAAAAGTGTGATATAGCTTGCAAAACACCACTATGGACTCCGATATCCAAAAGAGGGATGAGCCGTCCCAGTATCGACTCCACATAATCTTGACCTTCTTTACTTAATTTGTTCCACCACCCTCTAAGCTCAATCTTGGGAGTTGGAATGAATTGAACATCGGATCTCCCCATTGCATATAAAATAAGACCGACGACAAAACCTAATGTCATGGACCAACGAAATTGCAAGTAAGTAAATTGCGGTAGTGAGAATTTAAATAACTTACTTTCCTTTGGTAATGGATGACAATCACATAGACACACACATGAAATGTGGGGCTCGATTTCTATCTAGATGGCTTAACAAAGTGGAGCTAAAGGGGATGGTCTGACCGTTGCAGTCTCGCATTAACGTGTCAGGTCCCCCTAACTCCGGCTCAGTCGAATGGAATGTCCAATAATCACTCAGTCTCGCGGATATGGACAAACACATTCGACACCATGAAGAACTTTCGGAGAAGAGAAGGTCAATCTCTATATAGTAGTCTCGCTTTAGAGGAAGTATCCTTCTCAACACCATCCTAAGAATCCTATCGCAGAGTCCCGAGTCCGGCGGCGGGTTGTGTGTGCAATAGGTAGTGCTAAAAACAATAAAACATGCACACAGTTTAATTGCAAACAACACTTCTATAGTTTAAATTCAACCATTCATCCTTAACTCCAACTTGCAAAACAAGGGTTAGCAAAGACTACTCCCCTTATACCTCCCATCTGCAAGAACATTTAACACTTCATGTTAGGAGCGTACCTTGTTTCCATGCTGCCAAACAAAATATTTAAAAAAAGAAAAGAAAAAAAAGAAACAGGCCTATGTCCACTATGAGTTTTAACTCTGTCCCCAGCGGAGTCGCCAAGCTGTCACGACCCTCCCAATGGTGAATTACCTAAAGAAGGCTAATGGAATACTAAGTCTGAAGACTTGGCACGGACCCTCCCAAGTCTTACCAATCGCAACTTGATGTTAAGAAATTAATCTATTTAAACATGCAATTATATTCAATTTAGAGCCGCCACTAACCAATTAGGGTTGGTTAGAAACCCAAGTAAAGTATGGGAGAATACTTTACTTTTTGCGAACCAGAGATTGTGAGGTCCGGAGACATGATTATGCTAGATTAGTCTAACGCCCTTTCGATACCATTTATTTTAATCTCAAAAATATTTTGCAGGCAATGTTGATTAATTTTAACTTAAGTTACTAACATGCAAATGGTGGTCATGCGGATGCACAATCAATAAAATAACATTCAATAAAAAATGCTAATAAAAATGCATGCCCTAAACATAATTTCTAAATGACAGGACATCTAATTTTTTCTTTTTCTTTTAAAAATGTTAATTATATGCAATCTTGATCTAAATTTAATATGCATGGATTTTACTTTAATGATATATGAAATGCAATTCATATGGCATAACTTGAACTATCACTATATGTATGCAATCTAATTTATATAATCCTAAAGATGCATGCATTTCATGATATGGGATGAATGACATAATAATTCTATATGCATGTTCTTTTTGTGATTTTTTTTTATGATTTTTTTTTTAATGTATGCAACCTACCCTAAACAATGATGACATAAAATGAGATTAATTATGAACTAACATATTAACTAACCAAATAAATGACCTTTGTGTTTTTTTTTTAAATTACTTAATAATTCTCATTAAAACAACATAATGATGCAATACTAACGGACACAGAAAAAACGGGGAGGCAGCAGGTGGCCTTGTTCAGAGTGCAACAGTAGAGGACAAACTCAGCAGCAGGGGGTCACAACGGGCTTCGGTGAAGTTGCTGGTGTTGCGATCTGCACGGCGGGGAGCGTCGGGGTTTCGTCTTTGCTACGGGCGAGAGACGGCGGCGCGGGAACAGCGCGGCGGTCGTCGGGGAGCTCGGAACAAACGGGAGTGGCTTAGGCGTTGAGTCACGCGGGTGAGGAGGAGCCGGCGGTCGGTTGCGACGCGGGCAGCGAACGTGGAGCCGGCGATCGGGGCGCGAGCAACGAGCGTGGAAGGCCGGGGTCACGCTGCGGCGTCGGTCGCACGGCGGAACAGGAGCGGCGGTGCTGGTGCGGTGGGCCGCGGAGCGCGTGGGTCCGAACGGTGGTGCGGCTGCGGGTGGAGGCAGAGTAGATCTCCGGTGAAGCTAGGTAATGCTGATGCGGCGAGACGAGCGGGGAACCGGCGACCGGGGCGTCGGCGCGAAGAAACGCCGGTGCGGTGGCGAGCATGGAATCGGTGGCTGTGGAGCGTTCTTTGGGGACGATCGGCTCGGGCTTGCTTTGCTACGGCTGTGTTCGCACGATGGTGGAGCGGCGGCGGATGATTGGCCGAGCAGATGCGGATGGGGGGGGGGAAGAAGGAGAAAATATTGGGTGGGTTTAACCCAACACGTAGGCGGTGGGTTAAACCATTCAGCGGTCGACACGTGGCTCCACGTTGGCGAGGGTGTCGGCGTTCAAAAGCACTCCTGGGCCCACCACTCGACGCCCCTCCATCTTCTCGCGCTTCTATCTCTCTCCTCTCTCTTCTCGCTCTCTCCGAAATAAATGGCTGGTGGCTCGGCTCGGCTCGGGGCCGGCGAAGAAAGGACGGATCGAAGGGTAATGAATGCGCTGCGCTCCCTCTTAAATTTTCTCTCTCCCCACTTGAATTTTTTTGGGTTTTGTCTCTCTCTCTCTTCGTCAAAGAGCAGACAGAGAACGAGCTGCACTTCCCTCTCAGCGCATCCCACCACTCCGCCTCCGCCTCCGCCTCGCCGGTCATCTACCTCTGGCACGTCGCCTCCTCCAAGAGCCCCGCCTGTCGCAGCTGGTTCCCGACCGCCTTCGCCTCCCACTGTTTCCAACGCGTAAGGTTTGTGCTCGCGTTGGTCTCTCGGCAACTTCTGGGCCTCCGTCCGATTTCCTCCCTCCGACGAACTCGTCATCAACTCCGACTCCGAGCCACCGCCGCCGCTAGAAGAATCCGCGCGCTGTTCTGGAGGTCGAAGAAGTCTCTGGAGCCTCGCGAGACCGTCGATCTTTCCCTCGGCTATTATGCTCTGACGGCGCCGGGCGTCGAGGTTTGTTCTTAGTCACGTTCGTGACGGCTCTGTTTCCGGGATGTACGGAATGAATAGGTTCGTGTTCTGTCGCGCAGGATGTCGCGGCGGCGGAGTCGAGGCCGAAGCACATATCGCCCTCGGACGTGAGCCGAATCGGGTTCACGGACGAGTCCGTGGAGGAGATAGAGCCTCGGTTCCAGGCCACGTTCAAGGTGATGGAGGAGCTGGGGAAGAGTGCGATCGCAAACCCTGCCCAGACGAGGGCTGCATGGTCGGGCACTACTGGTTGAGGAAGTCGGAACTCGCGCCGGCCCGGTTCCTGAAGGCGCAGATTGAGAGCACGCTTGACGCCGTCTGCAATTTCGCTGCCGACGTGGTGAGCGGTAAGGTCGGTTCTGGAATTCCGGTCGTTGTTGCTCGTGTGGTAAGAGAGTCCGTAGTTCCTGCGTTTTTTTTTTTCTTGGGAATCGGTTTGCTGTTGTAAATGCCTGTGTCTGTTTTTTAGTAAATGCCAGCATTGTCTTAGTCGCTCGAGGAAGCGCGAGCCGAGAATAAATTGAATCAGTTTCTGGTCAAAGAGATGGAGAGCTCGTTTACATATTATTCACTTGAAATGACCATGTATGGAAATTTCTGACTCCAAGATGTAGTAATTTCAAAATTTTCTTCAGGTTTTCCGATTAATGTCATCATGAAATTCAGTTTCTGATCGTTGGTTTTCGTTTAGTGTGCTTAACGATTGCATTGGACATGGAAGGATTGATTGACTTGATTATGTTTGACGCATAATTTGCAGATTAAGCCCCCTTCTACTTCTCCCGTGGATCGCTTTACTCAAGTACCTTCGGTTGGAATTAGATGTTCAGCTCTTGGGCCACGGTTTGTTGCGAGAGGCATTGGCCAAGTGTAAGGAGTGCTACAAGACCAGAAGATCTTTGTTTCGTATGTGTTTGCCTCTTTGTACTTGGGCTAACATTTTAGTCTCGAGTCATGGATGTTGAGTACACTAAGGATTGCGGTTTGTGTCGAAGAATCTATACTGGGTAAATGTGTTGATGCTAAGTGGCAACTGGGCAGGTTGAGTTGCGATAAACTGCTTGTGATGTTAAATTAACAGATTGATCTTTGTTCTCTTGTGATAGGAAGCAAGATGCATGGCTTTTCTATTTATCTGGTTTAATTATGTTGTGCTGCTGATGCTTCCTGACCCTTTGCTATTGATTAAATAAGGTTTTGTCTTTTCTTCTTGTCAGCTCGATAAGCTTAGTGACACACAATGCCAGCCGGAGTCACAGTTGAAGTTCATCATAGAGGCCTGGCAACAGGTTTTATTACTTAATTCAACTTAAATATGATTTATGTGATTTTCAGTTTGGAATGTAAATACAGCTATTATATATGTTAAAATCTGATGGAGTGTTTTTGATTTATTATCCTAACCTGCTTCTGTGAAACTAAATTAGGCTCCTTTGATGTTTGTAGATAGTTGAGTGTAGGCAAGTGCTCAAGTGGACATATGCATATGGTTATTATCTACAGAATATGATCATGCTAAGAAACAATTTGAGTATTTGCAAGGTTTGTATTGGAGAGTAGGATTGTGGATAGACAATGGCCATGCATATTTTTGGAATGTGTTATTGCACGTCACATGTAAATATAGACTTCCCAGTAAAATATCTCTATGGTTGTCACCTTATAGGATATTGCTCACTTTAGGCCTGATATGAAGTTGCTTATTTTAAGTGCCAAACTAGATGCAGAGAAGTTCAGTGATTTTTTCACTCCACCCTGATATTTAGATATGCAGTAAGGCGGTATCCAATTGAAATTCTTCACACCAGTGCACCTGAAGCAGATTACTTGGATGCAGCTATTCAAAGTGTAAATAAGACAAGTGTACTTTTTATTTATTATAAGACAAATGCACTTTGGCCAATCAACTAACACTATTTTACCTTCATATCATTTCAATTTGAGTGCATCTAAAACAGGTTCATTTCCTTTTTATTTTTTTTTGTTTCTGACTTGAATCGCTGCACAATATTGTTAAGCTCTGTCATCTGGAGAATATGTTGGAAAGAATGACAGCATGTATCTGCCTTTTTCTTTTTTTCCATAGGTATAGCAGCATGTATCCATTAGACTAGTTATTGAAGAAAGCATGTATCTCGTTGGCCTGTGCTTATGCTTACTGTCATCCCTTCAAATTATCAAATACTCTACAAAACCATCTGTTGTCCCTTTCATTTGCTGAGTGGCCATCCCTTATTCTTCTGTTTACTTCTTGTCATTTATTGCTGTCCATCGGATTCTCATCGTGAGAGTATAAAAGTTCACATTTGTAATACAGTTGACCCCAGTCAAGCTACTGGAAGTTGTACTTAGCTTTTTGTTTGTTTCTGCATGTTGGTTGTGCAACCGTTGGATGAATTCATCAGGAATGTAACCTCAAAGAAATCTCCGATGATGATGAACCCCCAATAAAAGGTTCCAAGGATAAAAAATCAAATGGTCAGGACTCGGAAAAGGACTGGTCTTGTCTTCAAGATAACTAGCAAGGTTCCTCACAAGACAAGTACTAAAAGGTACTTATTCTTTCATACATTATGTCTTTTATCTTTAGGATTTTGACTATCCCTTCAAACGCCAATTGGATGTCCTGCTTCCATGTTGTAGCTCACAGTGCGGTGGTATTGAAGGCTGAGACTATGGCAGAGAAGGTTGAGTGGTTGAACAAATTAAGAAATGTTGTCCTGCCTTCTACTGGAGGTCAAATGAAGGGAGAATCTGGGCTCCCCCTCCGGCAAAGCCTCTCCGATGGTTCTCTGGTGAGTCATCTAATGGTATTGCTTGGTAACAAATTCCCTTCCTTTCCCTTCTTCCGCAAGGGGGAAAAAAGAAACAACCATCAACCCCTAAAGGGAGATAGAAAATCAATGGGTTTGTTTTATCTTTAGCAACTGCAAGCAAGATCCATCTGTTTCACTTTCCACTCTTCCAACTGTCCAGTGTTCCTGTAGGAGTTCTTTGAAGATAGAACTTTGGTGGATGTCCCAAGAAGTTCGTGGTTATGTCGAAGCAGTTCTCAACAGCCTTGGTGCTAACGTTCCAAAAGTCAGTTTTCTTTACTTGGTGCCGTTGTTCTTATGTTTGCTGAGACGGTGGCATTGCTTTTTATTTCACTAGCTTCTTATGTCCCTGAGCAGGCCGTGGTACTTTGCCAAGTAGTGAAAGCCAAAGAGGACACGCTCAATCAATTATACAGTTCGATCAGGTTAGCTTGAAGATCACATTGATTGTTTGTGTTTTTGGTGAATCGATTTTTTTTTCTTTTGAATTTTTCATAGTATGCTCGTGTTCCTTACTACATGGTGCAAATGCAAGGTATTCGAAGCATTCCTTTTAGGAGTGGTGGTTTGTTAAGACCACTGCAAGTAGCATCTATTGCATCTGAGCATATGTTGTTGGAAATGGTTCCCTATAATGAAAACATATATTAGAATATTGCATTGACCACATATCTATTGTGTTCTGTTTTGTAGCTACAGTTTCCAATTCGACAGCACTAATATGCTTCATATGTAACCTTTTTTACACTATTCTATATCATTAATGAAGGTTTATTCTTGAATGATTAGTCATCCTTTTTTGTTTACATTGGATTGTAGTGCTCAAAGCACAGCAAGAATTGAAGAACTGCTTCTAGAGGATTAGAATGTAAAACGTAAGAGGGAAAAATGCCAGAAACAGGCCTCCCTCCTGTCGAAACTCACAAGACAACTCAGCATTCAGGATAATCGAGCATCTGCTGCCTCTAGCTGGGTCGATAGCGGTAGTCCCGGGTAATAGCTAGTGCGGTTTTAGTTAAATGTGCAAAGTGCATCTTTAAAATCTGAACAGCTTATGGAGTAGGACTTGTGTGCCATGGCAGTATAATTCTTATAAGTTGTGTCTGAAGGGTTAAGAAAACTAATTTCTTAAAGGACTTTCTGTTTCCAAATTGATTTCTCTCTGCTAGTATGCCTTTGGCTGTTGCTTATGCTGTAAAGTTTAATGGAGCTTACCCTTCGGGAGAGTTCTTTTTTTTTTCTTCCCTGGTTTATAGTGATAAAATGGTGTGCCCAATGCTTCAGAATTTAATCTCCAACTGGCAGTCTCAAGTGGTTTAAATGCTGAAAGTTTCTCAAATCTTATGTTTCGGAAATGCGGAATTGTGATGTTAGAAATCACCGACTGGTAAAAGCCTCTCCAATCAGCATGAAACTTCAAATTGGGAATGGAAAAGGATACTGGTCTTTATTGTGATTTAAATGGCGAAAATTTCTCGAATCTAATAATTTCTCTGTATGTGGAAGAATGGTGTTGTGATTTTAGAAAAGGTAAGCTTTTGCAATTTGCATCAAAATTCAAATTGGGAACTGAGAAAACATTAGCTGTGGACTAAAGTGCAGTTTAAATTAGGTTTCTTGAATCTGAATTTTCATGTATTTATCTTGGAAAAGCGAATTTGTGATTTTGGAAACCATTGGTTGGTAGAATCCTTCCCATGATCATTTAGTACTTTGTGACGTGAACCTCTTCCTCTTCCTCTTTGAGATGTTTTCATAGAAGCTTCTTGATTGATTCTCGATTTACTATCAGAGACTTGACTGCAGTGCTTCCTATATTGCACTCATTTCCTGGTAATTGAAAAAAGAAGGAAGAAAAATCTACCTCAGCTGCTGAGTTTATCCATATCTATATTGCGCAGAAAGCCCAAGAAGTAATGGACCCTCATCTGGTGATGACTGGAGGAGCGCATTCGATGCGGCCTCCAATGGACACACTGATTATCTCGGTTTGGGACGAGCCACAGTCGGTGGAACAGTGACCCTGCTCAAAATGGTGACGTTAGCTCGGCATCAAATCCCGGTGGCCGACGTACACCGAATCTATTACCGCCTGCACCCCCACAGTCAGGTTCGACTTACGGATACTAGATGTTTGAAGATCATGATGGATAATGACTCTCAAGGCATTCTTGTTGGATGGGTGTCTTTGCTCCTGGTGGTTTGAGTATTTAAATTGAATCACATGTCGTTGTATATGCTTCATAGAGGTGAGAATGAGTATTAGGTGGTCATGTATAAAAATTATGCGATTAATATCGGAGCCTGCCCCCGTCTGTCATCCGGAGCTTCATTAGTTCCTTTCATCGGAAGGATTGGTTTGTTAATTTTTTTTTCTTTTCAGTAGGGTTGGGGGGCGGGCTGCGGGGGCAAGGTAGGGATAGGTTACAATTTTTGCTCGCAGTGACATGCTTTGGATGGAGGATTGTATACCATGTTTTGCTGGTGAAGTGCATTATCCGCTTCGGAGTACAGACCTATTATTCTAAAATATAAGCTTCCAAGAGTACAGACCTATTATTCTGAAATATAAGCTTCTGAGTTTCGATTAAAGTGATGCTCATGCCTTTTTTAACTATCGTCTTCACTGACTGAATCAAACATGTTCATGGAGTTTGAGCCTTTTTAATCTAGACTTCTTGTTACCTCGAAATTGTAAGCCCAATTTACGTCATTTTCCATATCTTATTTAAAATTTTGAAAAGGTTGTAATTTATGGATGCAAAATTTCGTAATATCATAATAGCAAAATTATGTATCATTGAATGATTCCTCTTTTTTCTTTCTTTTTTTCTCAAAAAAACTATGTAGTTGATCTATCCATTCTATTGTATAGCGCCAATCTTTTCAGGGCTATGGTACAATGTAATACTACAACTCATTTGTTCAGGAAGCTTGAAATATATATTTTTGTATCATTTATAAAAATAAATAAATAAAAATATTTTTATTATTCACGAAAACATTTAAATATAAATTATAATGAATAATTATAAAAATTATCTACTAATTAATAAAAGGGGTAAAAAAAATTACTATTAAGAAAGTATTTGTGATCATTTATCTTTACCAAAATAAATGCAACTTAAATATACAATCCATTTATTTTTATCTTATTTGGGAACTTTACATTAACAATTGCAATCCTTTGTTGGCATCAATTTTTTTCCGTTGGAGGCACCCATATATGGGGCAAACCTTATTTTTAACAAGTCAAGTAGAGAACAATCCAAGTGAAGAAATGGCCGATCGTCAGCCTTCCGCAATTGGAGAACTTTGGAGGCCTGGCTGACGATTTGATGATATATGTTTTCACTGATGATGTCATGCACTGATGATGTTATGCCTCTTTAAGATCATCAGGAGCTTCGAGATCAAGTAGGGAGGGTCTCCATATCGACATCACACCAAGGCGGCCAGATCGCAAAAACCCACAAGCATTGTTTCTATAGCGACTCTTTTACTAGAATGAAATGGTCGACTAACGGATCTGTACATTAGAAATGGATAGATCTTTCCTTCATCAAGATGTACATACCACAACCATACAGACATGGACTTCCTACCTGCATGTGTCTACTGTATGCCTTCTTTAAAGGGTCCAGAATTGCGGATCAAATTCATCACAAGTTTGACCTGCAGATAAGGCAAATGTTCTGATTACGCTAACAGGAAATTTCAGATCATACGTGGTTTAATGTTCCTTTTCTTTTAACTAAGAGTTAGAGGTGATATCCAATATAGTGGCGCAATGGAGTTATCCGCTATACAGGAAGAAGAAACTCCTTTTAGAAAAGCAAACGTAAGTCCTAAAACATTGTCCAACTTCACTGCTGGGACCTTCCTTATATCTACTTTGCTAAAATGCATTAGGGAATGAAGTGTGCTGGAACAGATAACGAAAATAAGAAGGCAAGGGTTCGGCATCAACAGTGATCATCTACGACACAGATAGTTCAGTTGAATACAATGTCTACTGCTACCTCCTTTGTGACTGCATCACTGGGCCAACCACACAATAAACATAGGAAGCGAAAAATGTTCTTGCGTTCGCAACATATGAGAAGGATCGAATGTTCACCACAACACGATGATAGTGCTATTAATAAATGAGTTGTTCTCGCCTGATGGCATTTTAGTAACATACCTGAGTTGCCTCGCGCACTACAAATTCTTCTATGGCCTTGCTGAATTCCTCATCCAGAAGGTAGTGGTAGCTATAAGTGGGTACAGGCATATAACCTTGCTGAATTTTATGCTCACCCTGAGCCCCTGCCTCCACTGTTTTCAAATTAAGCTCTATAGCAGCTTCTATTGCTTGTTATGTAGATAAAAGTAAATAGTTATATTGTTCCAAACATGACAAGCGCATGCTTCCATATCACAAGAACTATTATCCTCACATAGCAAATCTGCTTTTCGCTAATATTAGTTGATCTACCACTTCCTCTTTCCTCTTTGTTTCTGCAACTCCACTGCAAATTCCTTGATGGGAAATTTTTCATTAGCATATGAGGACTATTATAATGTAGAGAAAAGCTTTGTCAACTTCTGGAATGACATTTCTAGATATGCCCATGCTTTTACAGCAGCTAAAGTCCCCATTTAGAGCGGAAGATAATCATGGTAGTAGGCCTGAACAATGACATTTATCTTAGCTGCTGTACCTGTCACATAGACCCATGGATAATCATCACCTAACGCTACCCTTTTATCACAACAAAATAGGTCCCCAATTCTTCAAAGAACAAAATTATACGCAAGCAGATTCCAAAACCAAATGAATGATATTTACTTCATGATTTGAAGTATATTCACACATTCTAGTATTCTTACTTGGGAAGAATTTACATAATCTTAGAGAATCGGTTGCCACTTTAAATTGACAATCTCTTCCTCTATTTAGCTTGCACTTACATTTGATATCTTGTTCACGATTTTACTATACTGAAGTCTCAAGGTACAACACATGAGTTAGCAAATCCATACCATGCAATTAAGTCCATTAGTTCACCCTTGTCAACATAAGGTTAAACGAATCTCACTTTTTAAAATAGGCAATAAGCACCCAAGAAAGAACTTCCATATCAAGTATATATCGAACTCACAGGAGTTTTGCATGTTAAATAGAGACAAACCTAGTAATAACAAGCTTCAAAATGTAAGTTGGGATAATAAGCTTTTGGGTGACAGCCCCAAAGGCGCCCATATATAGTATCTCCGCCTATAAGATTAAGGGCTCCCGCAACAAGTTCATCCCCTTCTTCAGCTACAACCAGTAACACTTGGTCTCCCATTTTTTTATCCCATGTTATGAAAAAACTCTCTTGTCAAATAAGGGCTGCCCCACCTAAATAAACATAAGCAGCAAGACATGATCTACTTAAAGCTCTCATATCAAATAAAGATGCCTTTGAATATACACCAGAGGCAGGCAAAACAATCAACAATATCATATTTTCTGCAAAGGAAAGACAACCAGTCACTGGACCCGTACTTGTTATCGGTGGTGTTCCTGTAGAACGTATAGAAAGAACCCCAGTGCTTAGCCTGCACACACAATCAAAACCAAGAAGCTCAAGTCCTTCATGTTTCACAAAGTGAAGGTATTAATTTAGGAGTAAGTTGTAAGAGAACAGGAGTCACATGTGGATGATCACATCTAAGGACTACTCATCTAAAAGCTCAAACCGGTGGACAGAAAGTTGCTACTAGCATCTAAATTCAAATTAATAGTATTACTGGGAAGTTGCGACTTGATATACTTATTTATACTTCTCTGTACAGTTAACCAACTAGTCTCTATTCACATTGATATCAAATTGAACCGGCTGGATTACATATATTATTAAACCTCACATATTTTGGGTAGGATTGGCTTAAAATCTTCCCCGAGACACTTTTGCCATGATATTTGTACTCATTACCTTTATTTCATTCCCTCGAAGCCGCTTCATTGTCAAGTTTTGGGCAGAAATCTGCAGAAAGGATTCGATCCAATGAGTAAAAGCTTGTGTGCCCAAAAAGATGCAACGTAAACTGGCACTATGAGACTATAAGATGCAACAGATAAAAATGCAAACTGATTTTTGATAAGATACCATAGTGCACCAGCAATGAATTCTGATAACTTAATGGGGAATTTAATATTCTGTCTGTGCTATTAGCAAAATTGATTTTAACAGGCAAAAAGGAAATTAGTACTACATGAAAGTTTATGTGTGTTTTTTTCCCCATTAGTATAGGTACAAATACAGTTGATACACTGCCACTGATATATTTGCATTAAACATTTGTAGAACGTAACAGTGATAGGCATTTGTAAAGATCAGTTCATATAATACTTCCCCATAACTCATGTCATCATAAAGAACGACCAATTCGTTACTCAACTGTTCATATTTTACTGCTTTGAAGCATCTTCAGCAATTAGTTAGTTTTCCAGTTGTCCAAGAAGCTCAACTACCAGTATAACACTTTACTTCAGCAGAGTGAATTTCAGCAAATGCATAAGGTCAGTCAACATTATATCCGAAATTGGGAATGCAATCCCCATGAAGCATCAGTCTCAGAGTGTTAGTAAAAAGTTCTACGAGCATTTAGTGAAGATTGTAGTAACATATATCGTTCCATAATAACTACTTTCTTCATTTCCCCTGTGACAAGCATATGTATCAACACAATTTACTAAAAAAATTTATCGAATTTTCAACCATATATTTAAGGAATAAAGAACTAAGAGCAAGATTTAAAAGAATTTCTAGGTGGGAGTATCTTCCCAAAATAAAGGAAATTCCCAAATAAAATAACATTTGGAAAAACTAACCTTGCGCTCCCCGACATATATTTTTCCTTTTGTTCTGCTTCATGTCCATCAAAAAGTCATCAAAACTGTGGCACAGACAGTGAAACTTGAAGCATCTACCTTTTGCATGCAAGATAAACACAAGAAACGTAAAAAGATCAAAAGTTGGCAATCCAAGTAAATTTAAGACACCACTCATTCAGAGAAGTAATGCTGCAATCATATGCTAACTAGCAGGACTATTGCATAGGAAACTGATGCATGCACAATATCAAATGGAGAAAATTGACAGCAGCATTACGTCCAAGTATATTTTTAAGCAAAAGTTGCATTTGACCTAGATAACATTGTGAGGCATATACCCCTTGACATGCTATCTAGATCAAAAAGAGACAACTCCATTCAACTCCCAAATACTTTCAACCCTCACTGACAATCAAGAAAAGGGGTCAAAGGTGTATGATAGCTATGATGTAATTGAGTGAGTCTTATGAAATTTCAAACTTGGTCAAATAATACTTTGACTGAGAACCTAGAAATATCACAGATGCCCATTTTCATTAACATTGAGTCTAAAGTTTCAGCACTTGTCTGCTTAATGCTTTACTTGATGTGTCTTTGTTTCCCTACTCCTATTATGAAAGAAGATATAATCAAATACTTATCTTGACCATTAAGAAATAAGCAAATTGCTAGAGGTTTGTCACCATGTTATATGATTTTTACTTCAGATGGCTTTGGCTAGAGCCCACAAGGAGCTCAATCATGAAAGTCTACGACTCATTGCATTAAACAGGGCAGAAAGTACTCCCAAGGTTTTGTTAAATTGTAAAATCACCCTTCAGAACCTTTTCTGAATCTACTAATACACTTCAGATGGAGATGAGTCTCCTGGGTTGTTTTACTGCTGAAGGGGAAAGTGAATAGGGAAAAACCAAAAGTTATTGTCAATGTATCCAGCAGCAGTAACATCAGGCCTAACTGTAATTTCAGCACTCATTTTGCCACTCACCATGTATAGTTTCGATTGGTCCAATGGTACTGCATTTCTATCCTCTGTAGAAAACCCTTATCCTTGTGGTTTTGCCATTCATTCTCAGAAGAAAATGTGATGTGGACTAACGAAACTTGGGACTGTTGTCAAGGATATAAAGCAAATTCAAAACTACTGCAAATTGAAACATCAGATTCACAGTTCAGGAATTTTCATCTTTAAGTAAGCCACAGCTAGCCACAACTTCCCCACTTGTTTGGCGAATAACCAAGTTATTTCTCGTTTTCCATGAGACCATACATATAGAGATCAGCCCTGAAAACATTTTAACTCTACTGCAACTCCAGCCAAGGGAAAAGGTCCAAACAATTGATGGAGTGTAAAAAAAAAAAGCCCAATGATGAAAGAAAAGTGTGATAAAATTCTGGCTATTTCATGGATGTAGCATCATATTCACTATGGACAGTCACACATCTGTTATCACGTACCTTAGCTTTCAAATTTTCTTAAGGCGTCTACTACAATGTCAAAAACTTGATCCTTATATAAGGAATCACAAAGTAGAATCCGAGGACCAATTACGGGGGTAAAAGGCACACAACACTGGTACTTTGGATAGTATCTTGAACCATAACTGTAGTAAGCGTCCGCCCAAGAATGGTCAAAGACAAATTCACCATACAAGTGACTGCACATCAACATGAAAAATGAGTGAAACCATCTCCATAAAGCTCCTCGAAGATTGTAAAAATTGCTCAATATATAGCTATTTACGAGGAGCATAGAAGAAACTATCTATTTGAAGTTTCAAAGAAAATAAATCTAATCCTAAGAACAAAGAAGAGGATAAACCTTTTCAGATAAAGTGGAACAACACCTACAACAGTCCCAGATTCATCCTTAGCACCAATGTGCCGCGGCATCCATCCTGTTTCCTAAAAGCAATTAAATAGATCAACGGAGTATCCAAGAGAAGCTATTCAGCTTAGCAGCATGGTAAAACTGAAAGAACTCCGTTCAGGAACAATAGGAAGAGAAGCCAAAACCTAAAGGTACCAAGAGGGCACCAATCCATTAAAAAAACTACTTCACTAGGTAGACATCAAATTCTACAAAACTCAATAGTCCCTCTTCATTCAAAGAGAAACTTTGCGGCAAATACCAGAAATAAAAGGAACTTATTTTTTCCCCGTCTGTTAGAGCATCAGAAGGAGAGACATCTCTCTAGAGACAGAAACCTATGGGGCCGACAAGCTGTCGGACGTAAAAGCATCAGGGACACCCCACAAGCAGCAGTGTGCAACCAACTTATCAGTGAAAGCTTATGCACGAAGGAACCAAGGGATAATTATGCCAGGGACTCCAATATCAATGAAGCAAATACCAATCATCCAATCCTCCTCTCATAAGAACGCAAAAATTACGTTGATGAACGACAATCTCAACCCCTAGAACGTGAAATCTCACCTTCACAACAGAATTAGACTCCTCCAAACTTGAAAGGAACCCGAGAGAAACGGATTATACTTCTAAGGGCCAGCAGCATCAATAGCACACGCATCCCAATCATCCGCCGAAACCTCGGAGATGGAATTAACAACCGAGGGCGATATGTGCTTCGGCCTCGACTCCGCCGCCGCGACATCCTGCGCGACAGAACACGAACCTATTCATTCCGTACATCCCGAAAAAGAGCCGTCGCGAACGTGACTAAGAACAAACCTCGACGCCCGGCGCCGCCGTCGAGCATAATAGCCGAGGGAAAGATCGACGGTCTCGCGAGGCTCCGAGACTTCTTCGACCTCCAGAACAGCGCGCGGATTCTTCTGGCGGCGGCAGTGGCTCGGAGTCGGAGTTGATGACGAGTTCGTCGGAGCGAGGAAATCGGACGGAGGCCCAGAAGTTGCCGAGAGACCAATGCGAGCACAAACCTTACGCGTTGGAAACAGTGGGAGGCGAAGGCGGTCGGGAACCAGCTGCGACAGGCGGGGCTCTTGGAGGAGGCGACGTGCCAGAGGTAGATGACCGGCGAGGCGGAGGCGGAGGCGGAGTGGTGGGATGCGCTGAGAGGGAAGTGCAGCTCGTTCTCTGTCTGCTCTTTGACGAAGAGAGAGAGAGACAAAACCCAAAAAAATTCAAGTGGGGAGAGAGAAAATTTAAGCGGGAGCGCAGCGCATTCATTACCCTTCTGATCCGTCCTTTCTTCTGCCAGCCGAGCCGAGCCGAGCCACCAGCCATTTATTTCGGAGAGAGCGAGAAGAGAGAGGAGAGAGATAGAAGCGCAGAAGATGGAGGGGCGTCAGAGTGGTGGGCCCAGGAGCGCTTTTGAACGTCTGACACCCTCACCAACGTGGAGCCACGTGTCGACCGCTGAATGGTTTAACCCACCGCCTACGTGTTGGGTTAAACCCACCCAATATTTTCTCGGGAAGAAGGTGAACAGTAGGGGTCTTGTCAACTTTTTTCTTTGTTTTTCTTTCTCTTTTCTTTCCCAATGACCGGTCACTTTCTCGCTTTCTCCCCTTTCTCTTTTGACTTTTCTTCTTTTGTTTTTTTTCTCTCGACAAAGAGAAGTCGCCCCCCTTTGGTTCCGAAACCTCGCCCTTTATTTATAGAAGAAGGCTCAAAGTTGTTGTTGCGAGTGAGATATTCACTCAACAACTCCAACAATAAAAAGGCTCCAAAATCAAATAAAAACTGAATCTATTTTTGAATCTTGAAATGAAAATATATTTTCAACAAAAAATTTCCAAAACCGAATTTTTATTTTATTTATTATTTTCTAAAATATTAGGTGTCAACACTCGGTGTAACAAACATGCCCATGGGAAAATCTATGTTCATTTATCATGAACTCTATAATAAGTTTAAGGAAAGAAACAATCTCAAAAGAGCGAAAAAAAGAAAAAGAAAGGAAAAGATAAAGAAAAACATGCTGTTAAGTCTACAAAGGAGACTGGGTCCAAGGACAATGTGCTTATATTCTGACCAAAGATTCATCTTGAATGATAACATGAAATCTAAAGCTATATAGATGTTTCCTGTAGTTTTGGAGATGGTACATTATGCAACTCTCTCCCATAAATGAAACTCGATTGAATTATCAACACATTTATGAAATTACCTGGCCCCCGTCTCGGAAACCACAGTGCCTTCAATGATGAGAAGGCAGAGTCATCCTCTGCCCATACCACTCAACCATAGCCGGTTGCGGAGTGCCATTTAAGGCTCTGCGTCTTGTCATCGGCGCAAGCACCACCCTGCACCACCGCAGCAAAAGAGTCGCCACTCAGCTAACGACACCAGTATGGCATGACTGCATGGTTCATCCCAACGATCGCTATTACTTCATTTATGTTTACAGTTTTAGCTATTATGTCTATAAGTCAGATGTACCAAAAATTTAATATCGCGATGGCTTCTCTACAGTGTCACCAAGCAAGCCAAATCGAATCACGAGAAGGGAATTTGCACACATTTAGGATAAATTTATTCGATATTCTAAAGAATTTTATTAGATACATGTGTAGAGATTGGTTTATCAAAAGTCGATTTACAAAATGGCATGATATAGTCTTGTTGGACGCTTGAATAGAACTTGCTTACTTATTATCCATTTATTCGTGTTCGAATTTTGAAGCATAATTCCAGTCAAGATTTCAAACTAGATTTAAGCCTAAACCTTTGCGAGAAATTTTAATGTAATCCTTTCGATTAATTTCACTAGAAATGGCTAACATGGCAATTCAGTTATCATCAGTTGTCCTACGTGACACATTAACATGCTAGAGATTTCTGGCAAAAATTGATTGAAATGACTAGATAAAATTTCTTGCAAATATTTAGGACTAAATTAACAAAATTGAAGAGTATGAATGAATTGGTATATTTACAATAGGTTTAGGATTGATTAGACAATTTTCCATAATTGTATATATATAACACCAATTTGGATGTCTGATTGGAGAAAATTTTCTCAGATCAAAGATAAGGAAAAAAGCAATTTCAAAGAAATTAATGAATACAGATGTACACTTTTTGTATAGAATGGACATTCTCTCTCTAGATTTTTAGACTTTATACTACTTTTCTTTTTAAAGTGTAAACAACAAAATAAATGTCCTCATTTGATTCAACAATTTTCACCAATTCAAGCATCCATAAGATACACCAAGTACTTTTACCCCTCATTTAAACGCTTAATGCAGATCTAGGACCCTCAAGAACATACTTTTGTCATGTGAGACTCCTTATCATTATTTTCTTGGTTAAGAAAGGGATAGTCCGTTTATCCAACAACAAGGTCATGAGTGTAAAACATCTCTCGAATGCACTCATTTAATGGTGCATTAATATTGAACCTATATACTAAATCATGACTAAAAATGAAAGTTTGACTGTATGATATCAAATCTGCATCACCATCGGTCACGGCCTTCATCCCTAGTCCTCGAGTGAACTCGCTGGCTAACATAAATGTACCTTGATTAGCATTTCTTACAATTTGGCTTCTTCATCTTCTGTACTAGTCTGTTCAAGAGATGGCATGACTCGCGGTTGAATTACATGGAGATAGGCAAGTTTTAATCCCACATCAGCCTCGAATGTGTTGAGTTGTTTGATCACCATGAGTCCTAGATTAAGTGGATCAGAATCCATGGCATCGACATAATTGGACACAGGCGAAAATCCTAACTGAAGTCGATCACCGCCAATAGTTGCAACTACCGCTCGAATGATCTCCATCGAGTATCTGCACCAATTTTCAACTAAATCACCGTATTCATCCGTTCTATCGTTGACTGCATCCTTCAGGAATCGATCAATGAGTTAGCCATGTGCTGCATGGAGCTCGATCCCATCGAAACCCAACGTTTGTCCAACTATAATGTCAGAAGAACACTGTAGGACCGACTCTTAAAATGTTTGAACCATCATTGCCATTCACTCGATCTGCGTAGGTCAGGGCCACGCAAAAAATTTCCATGGATGGACTAGGCAATGCCTAGTAGGTATAGGGTCACATAAGGTCGTTTGAGAGTTAAGTGGATCTATAAAAATGATCATTGCAATGCGTCCAGTGCATGTCGTCTTTAGGGTACCTAACATTAATATAGCTGTTAATTGTAATCTTACATCACTTCATTACGTGATTGTAATGCGCCTTATACATAGATAGTCTCAATAGAATCAGCAGGTTTATTGAGCCATATAATCAATCTTGAGTATGAGACAGAATTCTCTTTTCGCTTTTAAGTGCACCAAGTCACTTTCGTAACGTAAATCTTCACTTCCATTGTCAGGTCACTATCTTGTAACCGTTTGACTCTGTTCAATACAATTTTTATTTGAATTCCATTCAGTGCACGTGAACGGCAAAATTACATAAGTGGAAAATTTTTCAATGTCAACTCTTATCAAAATTAAAATGGAAAACAGCTTAGGATAGTAAATTAAGACACGAAATCTCGTAGTCTAACCTGCTCGTATGGAGCTGATTGCTGCCTGACGAAACTGCTCGACAACCTTCGGAATTTCAGATGTTTCCAAGGCTCGACGCTTGGAGAAATTTTCCTGGGTTCCATCAAGCATGAATACTTTCCAATTCTCCAATATGGACCGGTTGGTTGACGGAATTGGCGCACCCTCACCAGGCTGCTAGACTAATAAACTAGAAATAAATTATGATTAAGCAATAGCATAACTCTATTTCACGAGATAACAACATAGTAAGATGGATCAATCGAGATTGAAATTTAGTATATAGTGAAAAGTTAAAGTAATTATTTTTATGGGATGCCTGACCCGCATGCCATAATTGACATAAAATTTAGACCACCCTTGGCATAAACAGCATCGACCACATTCTTCCATGCATCGATTTGTTCTTCAGTGTAAATTCCAGGAACATGTAGAAACCGAAATTCATTTGGCATTAAAATAGCTCAAGCATCCAATGTGCTTTTAGACTACACCAAAATGATAAACAGAGTCTAAGGAGTAATATACAGTCAAGAAAATATAATTTATTCATGTAAGTAGTTATTGGATAGTTCATTAGATCTTAAACTGAAAGTGCGTTAGAACCAAACTGAACCAATCAACCTGTTCATCGTCATTTGGCTCTATTCCAAACTCACACAATAAATTGATTTAGTATCAATTTTTCTCACAGAAGACTACAAAAGAGTCATATGTCATGTCATAAGTGTATATATACGTAGTAAAATAACCGTTTACAATATGTGATTTAATTGAAAATAAAGGATTTTTTAAAGTACCCGATTCCCTCTTGAGAGATGGCAGTGGTTTCATTGACGTTGTTACAGATAATTAGGGATTTTTTTTAAAAATAATTTCCATTAATTATGTTGATTATCTGTATCTCTCAAGATTGTACATACATCGCACATATATTCTGCATATCTTGATGGAGATATTATCTTAGAATAGTTATTTAATAAAGCTTATAATTAAGCTGATGTCTTCTTCATTAATATGTACGTACGTACGTACGTATGTATGTATGAATGTATGCATGTATATATGTATGTCTATATCAAAGTATACACAAACTCTATGTGCCTTTCTATCAATGCGGAGTATGAACCACACTCCAATAGACTCGACAAAAAAATACTTTACACTGAAAGTCATTCTTCGGACTTTTATAAAAGGAGATGGGTCTTATGGTGACTGTAGATAGGAAGTATCATGGAAACACAAGGGAACCGATGAACGTGCTTTAACGGGATTTAACCATCGTCAAAGAACACAAAACTCTACTGAAATTTAATCGATGAGAAAGTACGTGTGAATAAATATACATTGTTGGAACTTAATCAATAATGCGGATGTAAGAGTTACGACTCCAACTACAATTGACATATTCATTGAAACTTAATCTACAATGAGATATTTGAGAACTACAATTACAGTACTAGAATTGAAAGGAAATTAAATGATAATGAGATATGTTTGTTGGTGTAGGGTCTTACAAAGAGTACAATATGACTATTTAAAACCTACAATCGATAGTTACAAATGGAGTTACATACCATTAGCAAAAAAGAAATAACGTCCTAATGGCGGTTATAAAAAGTTATATTATCCACTAACTCGTATTTTTTAGGACACTTAATTATGAGAAATCACAACCATCCTAAAATAGCAGCAATAGAAATAACCACCCAATAGTTATCCTCATGTCAATTGCCTGTTGCAAAATTTAATAACATTGTCGATCAACTTCAAAGTTCTTGTGATAAATTTCACATTGTGTATTATCTACGACTTCACTGGTGAGTTATCGATTTTCTTCGAGTTACTGATGATTTTATCCATAAATAATCACAATTGCTCTCTTCGAATAAGTCCATCACTTATCAATAATAACCAAAAGTTGGTCATTTTTATTTTTTCATGTAAACAATCTTCTAACACTTTCCGTATCTGTACGCGGGCCTAAACACATGAATTGCAGGATGCAAACATCACTACATGAAAAGCGAAGGCGACAACACATCTACAGAAACAGATAGATAACATTGCAGGAAGGAATTGACCAGACTTGCACGAAATACTTTTACCCCACATTTAGACAGTCAATACAAATCTAGTTCTCTCAAGAACAAACTTTTGTCATGTCAGAGTCCTCGTCATTACTTTCTTGGTCAAGGAAAGGATAGTCTGTGTATCCAACAACAGGGTCATGAGTATAAAACGTCTCCCGGACGTACTCATTTAATGGTGCGTTGATCTTGAACCTATTTACTAAGTCAGGATTAGCAATGAAAATTCGACCATATGCTATCAAATCCGCATCTCTGTCAGCTATAGCTGTCATCCCTAGCTCTCGAGTGAACCCACCGGCTGACATAAATGTACCTTGATAAGCTCTTCTCAGAGTCAGCATTAACTTGGCTTCTTCATTTTCAGTACCAATTTGTTCAGGAGATGGCATAAATCGAGGTCGAGTTACATGGAGATAAGCAAGTTCTGTTCCCATATCAGCTTGGAATGTGTTAAGTTGTCTGATCACTGCGAGTCCTAGGTTGAGTGGATCAGAATCCATGGCATTGACGAAATTGATCACAGGTGAAATTCTAACTGCAACGCGATCACTGCCAATAGCTGCAACTACCACTTGGACAATTTCCATCAAGAATCTGCACCTATTTTCAATTGAACCGCCATATTCATCTGTTCTATCATTGATTCCATCCTTTAGAAATTGATCAATGAGATAGCCATGTGCCGCATGGAGCTCGATCCCATCGAAACCTAACGTTTGTCGAACATTGATGTCAAATGAATGCCATGTTACTAACTTATAAACTGTTAGAACATTATGATTCCCATATATCCATATAGATCAAGACCACATATATAACTCTTTAATGGATTAGGCAATGCCTAATAAATAAACTCATCAAACAGGTAGGTCAAGTTAGATAATAAAAAAAATAGTCCGACTCAAATTGACCCAATTAATTAACACATTTTCATGCAATATAAATCTAGTGGCCTATACTCAATCCAACCCACACTCAGTTTGACCCACACCTAACTTGATCCATTTTACTAAAACTCTTCCATAGTTAACTCAATCTAGGACTACTCAAACCCAAACTAAAGTGCGAGCAAGGAGTGAACTAGCAGAAGATTGAATGAGAGCAAAGAGAGTGAAGAAAGAGTCATAGAAGTGGGTTAGGTATAAGTAAGTTGTGAACTCATTAACATACATATTATTTTGAGTTTTACTATTCTAAACTCATTTATGACCCATTTACTAGATATAACTAACCCATATAACAATTTAACTATCAAATATAGTTTAAAAATTGAATTTATAACCCATTTTGCATGTCTACTCATAGGCACATGGTTGCAAACGGGTTGGTTGGGAGCTATGAGATCTATAATGTGTGGAGTACACTTCGGCTCTAGGGTACTTAACATTAATAGGCTATATTTGTTCAATAAATAATTTGAAAAATATTTTCCTAAAAATAATATCTTGTATCACTTACAAAAAAAAAAAAAAAAAAAAAAATTTCATTGTCAATCAAAATATTTGGATATAGATAATTATTGAAAATGTAAATATCTTTTATTAATTAATTATTTTAAACGATACAGGCAATCATTTTGAAAAATATAATTTTCAAATCATTCATTTTTCATCAAACAAACGAGCCTAGGTATAATCTCACATCAGTTGACTACATGGTTATAATGTGCCTTATATTCATGTGATCCTCTCCATCCAAACATATAAACTTTTAGGCTGGACATTTCTTGCAATAGAATCTCAATCATCCACTTGTTTATTGAGTGACATATTTAACTTTTAACTACGAGACGAATTCCTTTTTTTCCGTCCCTAAGTGCAACAAGTCACTTTTTTTGACGAAATTTTCACTTCGATTTATCTAAGTCAACTTTCTTGTCACCATTTGACTCTTCCCAATGTAATTTCTGTATGAATCCTTGCTCCATCCAGTTAAACGAGAAAGATTAGATAAGCTGAAAATTTCGCATAACATGTGTCACAAATTTAAAATAAGTGAATCAAGACTAGAAATCTCGTAGCCTAACCTGCTCGGATGGAGTTGATTGCTGCCTGACGAAATTGCTCGACAACCTTCGGAATTTCACATGTTTCCAAGGCTCGAGGTTTGGAGAAATTGTTTTTGGTTCCATCAGGCATGAGTATTTTCCAGTTCTCCGATATGGACCGGTTGGTTGACGAAATTGGTGCACCCTCACCAGGCTGATATACTAATAAACTATAAATAGATTAGAATAAAACAATAGTAACTCTAATTATAAGATACCGACGAAGGGAAAGTATCAATCAAGAGAGAATATATATATATATATATATATATATATATATATATATATATATATATAGTAAGAAATCAAAGAAATTACTTTTGTGGGATGCCCGACCAGCGTGCCACAATTGACAGAAAATTAGGCTACCCTTGGCATGAACAGCATCCACCACTTTCTTCCAAGCTTCGATTTGTTCTTCGGTGTAAATTCCAGGAACATGTGGAAACCTAAATCCAATATATTTTTTAGACTAAACCAAAATCCTAAACTGAGTCTAAGGAGTAATAT
This sequence comes from Eucalyptus grandis, assembly GCF_016545825.1. Classification (NCBI taxonomy): domain Eukaryota; kingdom Viridiplantae; phylum Streptophyta; class Magnoliopsida; order Myrtales; family Myrtaceae; genus Eucalyptus; species Eucalyptus grandis. Next base: position 45,472,140 of record NC_052619.1, on the reverse strand, counting down.
ACAGTAAATCTATATTTTTCACTTCAAGAAAATATAGTTTGCTCATGCAATTTATTATTGGATAGTTAATTTGATCGTAAACTGAAACTGGATTTGGACCAAACCCACCCAATCAACCTGTAAATCTTTAAGATCAAGTTGAATGTCAAGCCATACAGAGAAGGAGAAAATCATGAGCGACCGTCACATGTCATGTCATCAATTTATGTATACGCAGTGAAATAACCGACTACAATCTGAAATTTAATTGAGAAAAAAAGAGTATAGACATGAAAAGTACCCAATTCCCTCTTGAGCGATGGGTGTGGCTTCACTGATGAGAAGACCTCCCTCCGTCGACCGCTGTCCGTAGTACTCAGCCAGCGCTGGCTGTGGCAATCCGTTCAAGGCTCGGGATCTGGTCAGAGGCGCGAGCACCACCCTGCACCGCCGTGCCAAACTCGACTCGGTTTCATCTCACACGACCCCTTAAGAATTGAAAATGGAGAGCAAGAGCAACTAGTATCAGATGTAGAGTACCAATACCCACCTGTGTGAGAGGTTGAATTTGCCCATCTTGTATGGACTGAAGAGGTCCGTCATCGCTGTTTCTGGTTCGGAAAGCCAGACGAAGAGAACGAAAAATCAGACGGAATCAGGTTTATGAAAGTCAACGGCGGGGTCGATTGCTCTATTTATATAGGCAATGAAGAGCCTCGCCACGGACCAAAAAAAAAGAAGAGCCTCGCCTTCGGAAGGTCCTAGTATTGATACCGACACAATCAAATAAGTTTCTTAAAAAACAAATGACGGGGAAATTTCAGAAGAATCCCTGGAGTGAGTACTTTTTTAAGATACATTCAAACTGGGTGGGATTTATCTTGAAGTACCCTAAATTTGTGATTTTGTTTCAATTGACACCTTATCTCATTGGGAATACAAATCTTCACCGTACGACAATCACGTGCATGTCATTTGTCATATTTCGCACCATGAGCAAGGACGATAGGGACCAGCACCACTTGTAACGACGAAATGTCGTAATTACAATACAATTCGCGCGTATCAATTTGCACATAAGGAGAAAATATGGAGACGTATCCTCTCGAACAAGCTAAGCAACACCCAAAAAGATACTTTTTCTCATACAATCACTACCATCGACCGCACATTCCATGACTTGCGACCACCTTGTGACATGTTTCTTCAACAAGTTTCAACTGCCTTCGTTTTAGACAAAGGAAGTATTGGAATTGAGTTTAGTTTGTTTGGGAAATTTGAGGATTAGGGTTTAGTTTAATCGGGAAATTTGGGGATTTTTCGGCAGAGTTAAACGCATGTGAAGCGCATGTACTCAAACCGGACAATAATGCCCTTGTCCACGGCGCAAGAGACGGCACATGTCACGCATGTGGTCATCATCAAGCAAAAAATTGTGGCGCCGGCGGAACGTGGGGTCAATTGAGATGGAGCCACCAACTTCGTGGGGTACTTTGAGATAAACCTCATTTTCGGGGTATTCTAAGAAAAATGTCCCACTTCAGGGGGGGTTTTTGGGAAATTTTTTCACAAATGAGTGCATGCATTGGTTAAAGTAAATAATAGCAAATGGGATTGGTGCTCAAGAAAGACTTTCTTTGATGTCCGTCTCATACTCATCCAACAAGGACTCCGGACTCATTAGCCTTTCTTTGTCATTGTTAATCAGTCATGCCGCCCGTGGCACTTCGATGTCCCCGCATTTTTCGTCATGTCGACTTCTTTACATTTAACTTTTCTTAAAAAACTGCTTAATCAATCTAACTTTTTTATGCATATAGAATCCTTGTTCGGCCCTCTTAATCTAAATCTCGTCTCCGCCATGTGCGTTAGCCAACTAAAAATAAATGTTTGCCTTCATATTCAATTCTCACCTGACATTAACCGCTGAAATTATCGCTTAAAATAAAACTCAGCGAAAGATTCCAAACCGGGGCCATCTTCAGCCGGCTCGGGAGGCATTGGCATATGTTCTACTTGTATAGAACGTGACAATTATGGGTTCTCTCTTGGATCTTCTCGTCATCGTGTCGTTAACCCAATTTTACTCCATCATCTTTCGAGGTTTGTTTTTTTATACAAAAGTTGGCGTCCGAGTCATGTAATGTAAGAGGCACGAGAAGTTCGAATTGGCATTGTAGCTACCATGATGGATCTGAGGATCGTCTCATACGGCAAGGGGCGATTCCCAGATATCTTAATAGAATTGTATTCCCCAGGACGAAATTATGAACTAATGATGATTTTCATTTTCGCTGAAAGCCCGTGCCATTACATTTATTTGCTTTTGAGACAGGCATGCGCTTGTTGTTCTGCATTATAGAAAGATTATTTGTTAACGAATTATTAATTAGCCATTTGCGTGAAAAACAACTGTGGGTGTTAAAGTGACACTTCCCTCGTTTTACCTTAGTTCTCTTTTAGCCGTTCTTTTATGCTTATAGCAAAAGCTAAAGCTACGTAAAGGTTAATGTATGTAACCACCAACCAGATCTTTTAGCCCCCAAAGATCCTTGGGAAAGTAGTTCCCAAACGCAGCCATTCACATTCATGAGCTTTGACAATATCCTGGCCAAGAAAAAGGTTAATGTATGTAACTACCAACCCGATCTTGAGATATAGATATCTCTCGATCGTAAGTATTTAATGGCGCGTCAATCTGAAAAACGATGGATCAAGTTGTGATGAAGTAGTCAAATTTATGGTGCTCATCTCTTAAAACACATGCTATCATCATCACCGCCCGTAACGGCGCAGCTGGCTTGGGCTCTCTGCCCCTCGTGAAGGGGAGGAGTTCGAATCCCAAAGACATCGTTAGAGATTCTTACCTGGAGTACTGTGGTGGTGGATTTTGCAATCGCTCTCTCATGGTTTGCTCGCCGGCTGTTGGCTTACGAGATTCCCTAGGTTACCAAAAAAAAAACACATGCTACTCCCGGGTTTGCTCGCCGGCTGTCGGCTTACGAGATTCCCTGGGTTACAAAAAAAAAAAAAAAAAACACATGCTATCATCTATAATGTCGGAATTAACAAATAAAAACGTGTCACCTGCAATCGCTCCCCAAGGGTTTGCTCGCCAGCTGTCGGTTTACGGGATTCCCTGGGTTACCAAAAAAAAAACACATGCTATCATCTATAATGTCAAAATTAACAAATGAAAACGTGTCACGATTTGTCAACCTTTCACGTGATATTTTTTGAGTATTATTCGGGTCGACTATTAATGTTCCCATTGGATATCATTTTAGATTTCTGACCTAACATTACCTTATAAAATAGAAGCTTAACTATAACATTGGAGACAGGAGAGAGAAAACCTAGTACCTAAAACATAATTGATGGGCGCAAAGGCGTCTATTTTAAACACTCTCAATATAAAAAGAGAAGAAATAGAATAACATTTTTGAAGGAAGGAATATATTTAATTTAGGACAATGAAACAATGTGTCGCGTGAATGGACTCAATCATTGGATTGGAATGAATAGTTAATCTTCCAATTGACATATTTGTTTAAAAGTTGACTTTTATTAAAAAGAAATTTCGAAATTGTTTAATCGCAACTTTTCTAGTGTTTAACCAAGTATGACATAATTAGGACTATCCAGTGCTGAACGTTTGCTTGAACTCTTTTATATGAACCTTTTTTTTGCCACATTGACATTGCAAACTCTCTAACAACCCAGAGGGCTGCCAGCTTCTTACCGGCAAAAAAAAAAAAAAGAACAGTGATTTCTACCATAAATGAATATATTATTCTATGAATTTTTAATAGTATATCAATAAATACGAACACGTACAATACAAGAGAGGATTATAATTTGTTGAACAAGAAGGAAATATAATTACTCAGCAGACTCTATGTAATTGATTCGATAATGTACAAATCATGTACCCTATTATCAAGGCCATTAAGGTATATGCAATGAGCAAGTTGTCTTGTTTATTCGGTCATCCTTAGTGCTTAAGTTGTACACTGTAATCCAAAGTTCCCAGGAGTTCGAACATACCAATAGCATTTTCATTAACTACTGTGTCATTTCCCCATTTTCCTGGTCAAGAAATGGGTAACTATGTAACCAACAATTGGATCTCGAGTATAAAATGTCTCTCTGTTGTAACTATTTAATGGTGCATTAACCTTAAATCAATGGACCAAATCAAGGTTATAGATGAAGATCCAACCATACGATATCAAGCCCATGTCTCCATCGGTCAAACCCTTCATCCCGAGCTCTCGCATGAAACCGCCGCTCGACATGAAAATTCCTTGATAAGCTCTCCTCCAAGTTCCCATCACTCAAGCTTCTTTGTCCTCCTCTTCTTCACCGTAATTTTTCATGCCATTGGCTTTGTATCGAGGTTGAGTCACGTGGAGATAGGTGGGTTTGGAGCCTCTCTCGTTCTAAATCTTGTTCAGTCTCTCGATGACCACGAGGCCTAGATTGAGTGGTTCAAAATCCATGGCATCTACATGGCCGATTGCCAGTGAGATTCTAACTCCCATTCCATCAGTGCCAATTTCTCTACCCACCACTTTGACAATCTCCATCAAGAATCTATACCTATTCTTAATTGATCCTCCAAGTTCATCTATTCTATCATTGATCAAGTCCTTTAAGAATTGATCATTAAGGTAGTCATCTGCTCCATGGATCTCAACACCATCGAGACCTAAATTCAAAATTGCTTTTATTATCAATACTTATGCACAACAAGCGAAGTAAATAAAACTAATTTTAGTATCCACCATGTTATGATTATCGTTCATGGACTAACTTGCCTGAATGGTATTTTCAATTGCTCAGCGATATTGCTCAATAATCTGCCATACTTCATGTGTTTGGAGGGCTCTTGGTTTGTGAAAAACATGAAGAGTCCTATCGGGCATGAATTTTTTTAATTTATTAGAAATAGATTGATTTGTCGATGAAATTGGAGCGTGTCCATCAGGTTGTAAAACTTATACAATCACCATTATACCAATTGTTGTTAGAAACTAAGTACAGAAGGTGAAACTTAATAAGTTAACATTGCCAAATAAAATATAAAAAATAGTATAATAGCAAAAACGAATTCGGACCTGGGGAGGTCTTTAAACTGCTCCATTTATTAGAAATAGATTGATTTGTCGATGAAATTGGAGCGCGTCCATCAGGTTGTAAAACTTATATGATCACCATTATACCAATTGTTGTTAGAAACTAAGTACAGAAGGTGAAACTTAATAAGTTAACATTGCCAAATAAAATATAAAAAATAGTATAATAGCAAAAACGAATTCAGACCTGGGGAGGTCTTTAAATTGCTCCATTTATCGGAGTCAATTCCAAATGTAAAATGGGATAATGATAAACCGCCGGAGACAATTTAACCGAACTTGGTAAAACCCCCGGGCCTGATTCCCGTGATGAAGCCGTCTGGCATTGCCCTGAACATGGGTAGGGTCCGGACCGCTTTACAGGAAAATGAAGGCAGCTGGTTGGACTTGAGCAGGTCCTTAAACCGCTGAGTCAACCCCAAACGTAAAATGGGGTAATGATAAACCGCCGGGGCAATTTAACCAAACTTGGTAAAACCCCTCGGGCCTGATTCCCGCGATGAAGCCGTCTGGCATGCCCAATCCAAGCAGTGCAGGTCATGATTATGTGATTTATGGTGGAGCTACAGAGATGTTTTGTGGGTTGGTTTGAGAAAATGAATTTAGTACCACGGTTGGAAGCGCGACCAACGTGCCAAAGTTGACAGAAGATGATGCCGCCCTTGGAATGAACAGCATCCACCACGTTCTTCCATGCTTCGACTTACTCTTCCGTATAAATCCCAGGAATACCTGGAAGCCTGGTTATTCTCAAAGTTAAAGATCCTCCTATGATCCAAAGCGAAGTTCATAGTTTGCTGTACAACGGTAGGTATGCAATTTCAATTCCTTCCGGCGCGATATACAGAAGATAGCTCTATCTTGGGACAAGAGGACGTACTCGGCGGCAGTGTCAGAGATGAGGATGCCTTAGGTAATGAGAAAACCATCCTTGGTCATTTTTTGCGTGTGGTACTCCACATGCGCCGGCAACGGAGTCTCATTGATCGCTCTGCATCTCACTATGGGCGCCAGAACTACCCATTTGGGACGGAGTGAAGTGGCTCACGGCCATTTCGAGCGTAGCTTTGAACTCTGTTAAGATTGAACAATAAAGTTTGAAGATGGTGTGACTTGAGGTTGTGCTACATAGCTCGTCGGTCTATATAGTTTGTTGGTGCCATTCAAGCATTGCAGCAAAAACTGGGAAAGAGTTGGCGTAATTCAGTGTCGAGAGTACTAAGGTTTGATTTTCATATGACTTTTGGCGCAAAGTCATCGCACATTGGGAAGGTCGAATCGCTCCCCCAAGCGTTTCCTTATTTTCTTTCTTTTTGCCCAGCGGTGTTCCTTCGTTGACCGGCAACATTTCATCAACCGCTACGAATTTGGCCGGCGGTTGGTCACATAGAGCAATCAGTCAATGCTTCCTGGCCGAAAATTGTAATATTAATAAATACTAACATGTTGCGTTATATCATTCATAATAGTATAGCTTGTTCTGGTTGTGTTTTGGACCTTAGATTGGTTTTTTTGTTGGAATTGTGCTAAGATGTAGGTATATTGGCATGTCTAGGTGTAGTTATAGGTTGCGGTGCGATCGTTGTTATGATTAACAATGGTTTCCACCGCATGTGGTTGTCTCTTTTTGGTTAGTAGATAACTTTAGTTTGCATCTTATATTCTGCCCTCAACTTATTTGGCTCATTCCTAATCAACCTCACTTGGCTCCCAATTTCTTATAGCATTCTACCTGAGGACTTCTCTAATTCCTTAGCATTATTAATTTCATTTCGAAATTGAAGACATGATTCTCATGTTGACTTCAGCATTGAACTCAGGGTGCTTATGCTAATTTTGGCTTCTCATATTCAAGAAGACATTATCAACTAGAACATGTATATACTCACTTTGTCTCTGACCTCTCTATTGCTCTCCATTCAACCATAACCATTGACAATTATTTCTTATATTTCTTATGTATAAGTTATCTAGATCTATAATGGCAAATTGATCTTCTTCAACAATCGTATCATCAAGCATTCCATAGTTCACTTCTTCACATCCCTCACTTGGTGCAAAATGGAAGAGGAAACAATGCACATATGCTTCAATGCAATATACAACAAAATATAACATTGGAAAAAACAAAACAAAAAACAGTAAAAAGGCCCAATAATAGAGGGACCACAACAATACCACTTGCAATTATAAAATGCAATTCGCATGCTCGATTCGCACAAAAGAAGAGATAATGAAGGGACAAATCCTCCCAAACATGCTCGTGTCATCGCTACCATTGATTCCACACGGGATGAGATGCAACCATCTAATCGATATGTTGCCTCAACAAGTTGCAGTCACTTTCTCTTTAAACAAAGGATTGATTGAAATTGAGTTTAGTTTAATTAGAAGATTTGGGGAGTTTTTGTCAAATTGGAAGGTACCTTATGTGCATGGGGTTAAGCTAGACATTTTCACAAAAATGCCCCTGTCCATGATGCAAAATATGGCACGTGATACACACATGGTCATTGTCCCGTTAAAGATGTTTGCTGCCAATAAGACGATGAGGCCAATTGAAACAAAATCACAAATTTCAGGGGTATTTCGAGATAAACCCACTATGGGGTACTTTGAAAAAATTGCCCCACTTATTTCGATGTCCACGAATTTTTCGTCATGACGATTTTTTTATATTTAACTTTTCATAATAGAAGAAGCATAAACATATTTAAAATTTTCAAACATATAAAATATTTGTTCGGGCTGTCCTCGACTGTTACCTTGCGCTCTTAATCCAAATCTCGTCTCATCTACCCGGTTGACTAACTATCTGAAAATTGATGTTTGCTGTCATATTTAATTCTCACGTAAAATTAACCACTGAAATTATTGCTTAAAATAAAACTCAGGGAAATTCCAAGCCGGGGCCATCTTGACTCAGCAAGAGAGGCATTTTGCATTATGTTTTATTTGTTTAGATCATGACGTTGCCCTACTCGTGAAAGTAGATGAGAGGCAAAAATCGAACGAATGTCTACATACTCGTTAACGCCTCCAACCTCCGTGTCCCCCTCCATTGAACCATCATCATTGATACCTTCATAAGTCTCATTTATATAAGTCATCCAGATCAGTAATGATAATCTAATCTTTTTCATCACCCTACTATCCGAAGTTCCATGCTTCTTTTCTTCACATCCCTCGTCCAATGCCAAGAGGAAGCGACAATGACGTAAATATGTTTTCACGACATACACAGCAAAACATAACATCGAAAAAACAAATTAAAAGAGGAAAATATTCCAACGATAAAGGGGCCACAAGGACACTACTTGCATTTACAAAATGCAACTCACCTATATCATTCAGAGAGAGATCCTCCCTCGTGAGCCAAAACAAAATTAAAAGAATGATTTTTTCTTGTGCAATCATGGTTAATGGTTTCACATTCGACAACGTGCAACTGTCTTGTTGACATGTTGCTTCAATAAGTTGCAATCGCCTTCTCTCCAAACAAAGGAAGTGTTGAAATTAAATTAAATTTAATTGGAAAATTTGAGGAATGCGATTTAGTTTAATCGGAAAATTCGGGATTTTGTTCAACTTTCAAGGCATGAGAAGTGCAATACAATCAAATCAGACATTTTCGGGATAAAAATCCTCCCGTCTATGATGCAAAATATGGCACATGACAAGCACGCGGTCGTCATCTATTGAAGATGTGATTGGCCTTCGTGGAAAACTTTCTTTAATGTCTACCTCGTACTCATCCGGCAAAGACTCGGCCGCAATCTTTTCTATCGTCATTGTTAATCAGTAATGTCGCTCTCGGGATTTTTATACTTAACTTTTCTCAATAAAGTGCTTAATCATCCGCGCTAACCAACTAAAATCAAAATTTTCCGTCATCTAATTCTCACCTAACATTAACCACTTAAATTAATGATTAAAATAAAATTCCGTGAAAGATTCGAATCCGGGGACATATATAGTGGCTAGATAGGCATCGTCATATGTTCTATCTGAATAGATCATGACATTGCCGTACCTATAAAAAGGGCAAGAGAGGAAAATTATTAATTTTATGTGAATTTATTGTATAAATATCAATTTCATTTTAAATTCTTGAATTTTGTCAATATAATCATATATCTTTGTACGAAATTTCAATATAATACTTTCAATCACTTGTGGCAAAAAATCTTCAACATGGCGATTGACAAGTTATCTACATTAACATGCCACATAAAATGACTGACAATGATTAAATATTACATTAACGATTTTCAACGACAATTAACTGATAGGGACAATGTTAGAATTTCACATGAAAATTTATGATTACACAAGTAAAATTGGAAAGTCGTACAATAGGGTTCATGACTGATTGGGTAATGATCTTGGTACGAGAAAGTAAGAATCAAACAAGAGAACCCATGCTAGAAATTGGTCGCTAAGTACACTTGTTTGTGGTGTGAAAGAAAGAAATTTCCTATGAAATGTCTAAAGCTAAAAGAAACAAACAGGGGAAAGTACCAAAAAAGTCTTCAATTTTTTGTATCGATACTAATTAAATTCTAAATATTTTAATTTGACCAATTTGGTCATAAACCTTTTTCATATTTTGTCAATTAAGTCTATTCGGCTAATTTAAAACGTTAGTCATCTTACATGGTATAATTGAGGCAAATAAAAAAAAAATTATGAATTTTTTGAACTCTTTTTCTTTTTTCTTTCTTTTTCTTTCCCTCTCTTTGTACCGGTGGTGAGCATAGGCCATTGGATGACCAGCCTATATGACACCACTAATGTCCACGTCAATAATGTTTGGCTAAAATTAACTGGAATAACTGAATTGACACTAAATCAAAATATTTATAACTAAATTTGATATCAATGAAAGATTTAAGATTAAACTGATATCAATACAATTTGATTATGGCTTTTCTAATACTTTTTCCGACAGCTGGTTAGTGAAGCAAAGCCTTACTGTCCTTGATAGCAGCACTTTCTTCCAACCTGACTGATCTGCACCCGACTCTGTACTTTACTACTTACCACACTTGAGTCATCAAATTCAATTCTTAAAGCTAGGGTTCGCCCATGGAAGAATAGAAGAGAGGGACTCCTTGAGAGCTAGGGCTTCGATGAATGGTGCTGATTGAGCTCGCACCTTCCAAGCAAATTTGTCAATTAATTTGCTTGATGAGTCGCGAATGACACAGGAGATAGCTCAATAGAGTAAAAAAAGTCCGTGTCTTCTAAATAGGATAATCTCATTAGCATTCACATTCACAAGCGTTGACCATTTTCCTAGTCAAGAAATAGGTTATCTATGTAACCCCTTTGATCTTGAATTATAGATGTCTCTTGATCATAAGTATTTAATGGTGCATCAATCTTGAATCAACAGACCAAGTCGAGAGTGAGTAGTCCAATTTATGGTGTTCATCACTTAAACACATGCTATCAACTATAATATTGGAAATAACAGATGAAAACGTGTTACGATTTGTCATCCTTGCACATTATATTTTTTTGCTTTTATTATGTCGACAACTAATGTTCTCATTGGGTATCATTTTAAATTTCTCACCTAACATTAACCTTATAAAATAGAAGCTTAACTATAACACTGGAGACTGGAGAGAGAAACCCCACAAAGAAGAGTAGTAACGAGAACATAATGCCCCTAGGATACCGGTTAGCCTCTTAAACTCTCTCGACATGAACACACGAGCATTGGAATAGCATTTCTGAAGGAAGAAATATATTTAAAATCGAATAATGAAACAATGTGTCTCGTCAACGAACTTAACCATTGGATTGGACTGAATAGTTAATCTTCCAACTGACATATTTAAAAAGGAAATTTCGAAGTTTTGTAATCGCAACTTTTCAAGTGTCCAACCAAGATTAAACATAATCAAGCCTATCCAATGTTAAATGGTCACTTGAGAGCCCATTCTTAATCAACAGTTACATGGTGCTCTTATATTTCAAATAACTAGTTCCCTGTTTTTTCTCTGGACTCTTTTTTCCATGTTCCCACTACAAACTCTCTAACAACCCAAACGGGTGTCAGCTTCTTACCGGCAAAAAATTTAAAAAAATAGCACATGAACATCGGTTTCCACCATAATCAATCATATTATTCTACGTATTTCTATTAATTTATCAAAATATACGAACAAGTACAATACAAGAGAGAATTATAGATTGATGACAAGGAAATATAATTATTCATCAGACTCTACATGATTGACTCGATAATATATAAATCATGTTCCCTACCATCATGGACATAAGGTATATGCAGCGACCAAGTTGTCTTGTTTCTTCAATCTTCCTTAGTGCTTAACTTGTATACTGTAATCAAAAGTTCCCAGGAATATGAACACACCAATAGCATTTTGATAAACTACTGTGTCATTTCCCCATTTTCTTGTTCAAGAAATGGGTAATCTATGTAACCAACAACCGGATCTTGAGTATAAAATGTTTCTCTATTGTAACCATTCAATGGTGCATCGACTTTAAATCGGTGGACCAAATCGGGGTTAGAGATGAAGAGCCGACCATATGATATCAAGTCCGCGTCTCCATCAGCCCGAGCCTTCATCCCAAGCTCGTGTGAAACCACCACTTGACATCAAAGTACCTTGATAAGCTCTTCTCCAAGTTCTCATCAATCGAGCTTCTTCATCCTCCTTCTCTTCACCGTAATTTTTTGTGCCATGGGCCGTGAATCGAGGTTGAGTCACATGGAGATAGGCGAGTTTGGAGCCTATCTGGGTCTGAAACTTGTTCAATCTATCAATGACTGCTAGGCCTAGATTGAGTGGATCGAGTCCATGGCATCCATGTGGTCGATTCTTTGGCGAGATTCTAACTCCCAATCGATCGGTGCCAACTTCTCTTGCCACCACTTTGACAATCTCCATCAAAAATCTACATCTATTCTCGATTGATCCTCCGAATTCATCTATTCTATCATTGATCGAGTCTTTTAAGAATTGATCAATGAGATAGCCATGTGCTCCATGGACCTCAACACCATCAAAACCTGAAGTTGAAATTGACTTGATCATTAAGACTTATGCGCAACAAACAAACTACATAAACCTCATTAGAGCATTCATCATGCTATGATTATAGTCCATAGACTAACCTGCCCGAATGGCATTTTCAGCTGCTCGGCGATATTGCTCGATAACCTCCCATACTTCATGTGTTTGGAGGGCTCTTGGCTTGTGAGGAACATCAAGAGTTCTATCGGGCATGATGATTCTCCATTTATCTGAGATAGATTGATTTGTCGATGAAATCGGGGCGCCTCCACCAGGTTGATAAACTAATACAATCATCATGATATTTCAATATTGTCATAAACAAGTACAGAAGGTGCAACTTCATAAGCTAATATTGCCTAATTAGGAAAATGGTGTAACAGCAAAACAATTGTCAATTCTAGTTTGTTCAAGCTCTGATTATGTTATTTAGGAGCTATAAAGAATATTTTGTAGGGCGTCAATTTGAGAAAGAAAATTAGTACCATGATTGGTGGCACGACCAACATGCCAAAGTTGAGAGAAAATGATGCCGCCTTTGGAATGAACAGCATCCACCACAGTCTTCCAAGCTTCGACTTGCTCGTCAGTGTAAATCCCAGGAGTACCTGGAAACCTGGTTCAACAACATTATATTTCTCAAAGTTAATGATCCTCCTTTGATCCAAAACAGAGTTAACATTACTTGCTGTCAAGCAATGGATAGGGTTTAGATAGTTTGCTGTGCTCAGATGAACAACCGTAGGTACAAAACCTTAATTCGTTTGTGCACTATATACCGAAGACAGCTTGATCTTAGGACAAGAGGACATACCCGGCAGCCGTGTCGGAGATGAGGGTGCCTTCGGTGATGAGAAACCCACCCTTGGTTGATCTTTGCGTGTAGTACTCCACATGCGCCGGCAATGGAATCTCATTGATCGCTCTGCATCTCGTCATGGGCGCTAGCACTACCCGTGTGAGAGATTGAACTTGCCCATTTGGAATGGAGTGAAGAGGCTCGCGGCCATTTCGTGTATAGCTTTGTATTCTTGTCAAGAACGAACAAGAAAGGTCGATGCCAAAAGTAAAATGGGGGAAGATTTGAAGACGTTCTGATCTGAGGTTGATCAATACTACTCGTTAATATTTATAGTTCGTTCTTGCCGTTTCACCATTGCAGCAAAAACTGGGAAGCTTCGGCGTAATTCAGTTTTCAGAATACCAAGGTCGTCGTACGTTGAATTTGGCCTTCTTTAGCCGCCTTCCTTTTCTTCAAGAAAATCGTTGAAAATGTTGGACGGAGGTGGACGGTGAGTCTAAAGAATAGGACGTTGGGTTCTAAAGTTCCTGTCTCTTTTGCCCAACGTGGTTCTTGCGTTGACTGTTCAACATTTCATCGCCTGCCAGAAAGTCGGTGGGCGGTTGGCCCCTGCTCACATAGAGAAATCAGTCCATGGTCCATCGCCGGAAACTTTAATGACAATAAAGCAAGCTAGAGAACACAGAGAAAGACCTAGGAAGATAGATCAGAGAGAGAGAGAGCTGAGAGAGAGTGAGTAAGCCTCAGCCGACGCTGTGGCCGTGACGACCCCGTCCGACGAGCTCCGGCCGGCGTCGCCGAGCCAAACCGTGAGCCCCCGGCCTTGTTTTTGCCCTCTTTTGGGGGCGTCGGGCCGGAGCTCGCGGCCGTCAGGCTAACGCGAACTCCGCCCCCACCCCCATCTGTCCTTCGGTTTGCTGCCGTGCGTGTTCGTCCGTCGAGAGTCCCGGTCTCCGTTTTGGGTCTCAGTTGAGCTGAAAAACCCTTGATCCCATAACGCAAACCACTTGTTCGACACAATGACTCAACGAGATCTAGTTTCCGTGCCCTCGCTTCTGGCCAAAAACCGATCGTCCTTGGCTTGATTCGCGTTGTTGAGATGATGTCGTCGTGTTTAGCGATTCGGGCGTCGGTCGTTTGGGTCGTTTCGCAGAGTCCCCGTCGTCGCCGTTGTTTTCCTTTTTGTTGTTTCTTGTTCGCTTGCAGGAGAGGGGACCATCGGCCGGCGGTGTTGCGGCCGGCCGAGACAAAGGCCCAGGCTGCTGAGGCGGCGCTCGGAGACGCCACCGGCCAGACGATAAACGAGCGGCGCCACTTCGCCGGGGCCGTTTCTGCCGCGATAAGAGGTCCCGCGGGGGAGCTGGGTCGGGCGGGCGCTGGTCCGGGTCGGGCCTGACTTGCGGGTCTGGGCGGCTCGGACGGGTTGAGCGGGTTCAGCCGGCTGTGATATTTTTGGGTTCTTCGATTCGGGCGTCCGGGGTACGCTTGAAGAGAAGACAATAGGAGGAGAGCATGGGTTGGTTTAAAAAAAAAAAAAAAAAAGGAATAAGAAAAAAATAGGTGAAAGAAGATAAAATGGGTTCCCTTTCTGCGTGGGCGGCTGATGAAATACTCGAAATAGAGAAATAGGTCTCCTTTCCGCTGCTGGTCTGGCAACGTGCACGGAAAAGATAGGACGAGAGAGAGTAGTAGAGCGATAAAAAAGGGAAAAAAAAATCAAAATGGGAATAAAAGAAACTGAAAAGAACACATAGGGAGGGGACCTCACCTCTAAACCTCCGGAGACCCGACCCGGGTAGGTCGGGCCAGATCCGAATCGGGCTTCACCGACCCGGGTCACCTTTTGTTTTATTGTTTTTAAATTTTTTTAAATCCAAAACGATACATTTTCTAAAAATTCAGAAAAATTCGAAAAGATGGTTTTTATTCTCCACAAATGCATGGAAAATCCTTAAAAATCTAAAAAAAGTCATGGAATTTAAATAAAATTAGACATCATAATGACATTAGTGATTAACTAGTATAATCCTAATTTCTCTAAAATATTTCTTCTAATGTTTCACTTGGGTTTCTAATTGATCCTTCCCAAATCGATTAGTGACAACTCATATTTGAAATTAACTTACAAGTTAAGAATTCAAATTATAAGTCGTGAATTAATGGATTTGAGAGTGCTCACGCTAAGCTTAATACTTTGTGAGCCATTAGCCTTCGCTCATGCCCGTGTGTAATGGCATCCGAAAAAGGAGGTCGCAACAGGAACACAAAAATAAGTGATTATTTAGTATATACATATCAAAAAAATTCTAATTTTGAGCATGTGATGAATGCAGAGGCAATAATAATATGCTTATAAGAGGGAATAAAGACGCGTGTTTATATAAATTCAAGAACGAACAGAGCAACCGACATCGTGACATTATTCTAATTCCATCTATATGATTTCAAAATAATATATAAGTGAAATTTCTTTTTTGATGCTTACCTTTTGATTTGTTGCGTTTCGTGCAAATTCTCGTGCTTCATGCACATGCACTTTTGTTCGTGTTGTGCGCATGCTTCTTGTATTTGCGACCAAGCATTAACGTTATTTCCATTCCCGCTGCATTATATACCTTCTTAAATGAACAATTTTTTTTTAACAGAGTAGTCTTAGATGGAAATATCAAAATGCTTGTGAAATTAATTTGCTTGCCAAAAATAAAAATAAAAAAAATTTGGGCCTCATGCAGTGGGCGCACTTCTTCAAACCGCTGCGTCGAGAAGGCCCAATAAGCGGATCTCCAAGGCCCAAGCCCAACGTAGAAAAGCCCAGCTTCGTCCTCTGCGATCGCGTCTTCTTCCTCGTCGTAGCCGGCGAAACCCTAACCGCCATTACCATATTGAGAAGAATCCAGAGACGAAAAGACAAATTTGAGACGCTCTCCCTTGATCGGCACGATGAGTTCTCGTTGATCACTCGGCTGATAACTAATTTCCAGAACTTTTCTTATTTATCGGGCAATTGAATCTTTCAGCAAATTCTGTACTCGAACTCTAAATTGAAAGGTCAGCAGCCGAATATGTTGGATTCAAAAACCGTTAGCTGTACTATTTTAGATTTCTCACCCACCAGTGTAACCGTATAAAATAGAAGCTGGACTATAAGAATAAACTCGACGCATCCCATGAATTAATGTATAATTTAGGACTCTATGTCAGCAAAGTTATTTTTAGGTTGCTTTCACATAAATTTCATGAGTTTTGTTAGTTATATGGCGCACAAATTTGCTTGACTTGCACAGTAATTTCTCCGCGGACCGAAAGTACTGCAAAATCACAAAGTAAGGAGCGATAATTTCATTTAAATATTATCGCACAATCATATTTTATTTCATAATAAGGACATCAGTGAGAACCCAAGTAAGTAAAACTTCTCCTATGACATCATCAAGGAGTGTTTATGCTTCCAAGACGGCTAGTGCAAGCCGGCGGTGTCCCATCGAAACAGGAGCATTGGGTATCGGCACAGAGTCCACAACCTGAGGCGCAAATGGTGCGACAATCCGCATTGGTGCGGCACTCACCAGGCACGGCCATTGAAGATGGCAGACTTGCCCACAGCGAAACGGCGACGAGCATGAGAGCGAGAGCTATCTTGGATGATGAACTCCTCTCCATCAGGTTCAATTGGCTCTATTGAAGATGTAATGTATATCCGAATAAATCTTGTGCGTAAGATGGTGCATTTTATAGGCATCTTTGAGAGAGAAAGTAATTAGGTTTCGTTTTTTATTTTTAGTCATTTATGGGAGTAAATCTCAGTTTGATATTCTCTGCCTTTTATTATTGTTGTTATTATATTATTACTATTATTATTATTATTATAAAGAGGAAATGGATGTGAACTTGTGGATTCTTTAGGCACCGTTATTTAGAGGGAATAACGGTGCCTTGGGCCATTAATTCCCATTCAATGGGAATGGGCAACCGGTGGAACAAATTTGGGTAACAAATCTTGATAGAAAATTATAAAATATCGATCATTACTTTTTTCATAAAGAAAATGAAAATTCCCGCTTAGCCCACTAAATACTTTGTGCAACTATTTAAATATAAAACTCAATTCTATTGCAAAGTACTTGTGAAATCAATTTCACCATCCTACAAACACTAAAAGTCAAATTACTAACCCACACATGTATTTTCACCTAATAGGACAAGACTTTAAAGAATTATCAAATAAGTGAAAAATTTGAAAGTTGGCTAGTATGGAGAAAAAGTGCGGCAATACAAAAAGGAAAAAGTGTCGAGGATCAAACAAATTCAATATACCTAAATTTTTAAATAAAATTCATCTTTAATTACTCACGAGATGATCATAATTTTGATTTTTGAGTTAACTACTGTTGTCATGGCTTGAGCATAATTTATTGAAGTTATAAATTATGTAAATTAGGTATTCAACTCTTTATTTTAAAAATCGTGTTCATTGATGAATACTTTAATTCACTACTGTGAGTGTGAAAAATATTCAATTGTAGAGGTGTCGTTAATAAAAAATCCAACATTTTGTTTTTGTTTTATAGTAAAGACGTTTAGACATCCTGTAAATTGTTTACACATTCACTACATAACAAGTTTGTAGACCTCATGGGAAAGAAAACAAATAGAAGAACTTTTCAAAAAAATTACTACCAAAAGAGAAGATTCATAGCACCAAAAAGAATAGTAAAAGGAAGGTGTAAAACAACCTTAGAGGAAACCGGACAAAAGAGTTTCCAAGTTTCCTTGAAGAAATTTGTGGCCTAAAAAGGGCCGTAACTCTCATGGTTACTATTGGAAACTCCTTTTTCCAGTTTCCGCTCTCAGGTTGTTTACACCTTCCTTTTACTTTTCTTTTTGGTGCTATGAGTCTTCTCTTTTGGTAGTAATTTTTCTGCAAAGGAACGTCTAAACATCTTTGCTTTAAGACAATTTTTTTTTTTTGGATTTTCTATTAACAACACCTCTACAATTAAATATTTTTCACACTCGCAGTAGTGAATGAAAGTATTCATCAGTGAACATGATTGTCAAAATAAAGAGTTGAATACCTAATTTACATAATTTAAAACTTTAATAAATTCTGCTCAAGCCATGGCAATCCTAGCTAACTCAAAAATCAAAATTATGATCGTCTCATTAGTAACTAAAGATGAATTTAATGTAAAATTTTAAGTATATTGAATTCGTTTGATTAATTTTTTTTACCTCGATGCTTTTTCCTTTTTTCCTTTTTGTATTGCCACACTTTTTTCTCCATACAAGCCAACTTTCAAATTTTTCACTTATTCAATAATTCTTTAAAGTCTCATCATATTAGGTTAAAATATATGCGTGCTTTGTTATTTTGATTTTTATTGTATGTAGAATTGGTGAAATTGATTTCACAAGTACTTTGCAATAGAATTGAGTTTAATCTTTAATTAGTTATACAAAGTATTTAATGGTCCAAGCAGGAATTTTTATTTTCTTTATCAAAAAATAATGATTGATATTTTAGAATTTTCTATCAAGATTTCTTTCCCAATTTTGTTCCACCGGTAGCCCATTCCCATTGAATGTGAATTAATGGAAAGCGAGGCACCGTCATTCCCTCTTAATAACGGTGACGTCCGTTATGATGACATTTTATGATACAATTATTGCATATATTTCCGTAGAATTAGTCTGTCGGAGTCACCTTGCTACGAATCTGATTTTTGAGGATATCATGCTAATGCAAATACGTGATAATAGAGCAATATAATAATGATTGGATTAAAGTTCACGTTTTTGGATGATGCTTACCAGAACAAGAAAGACTAAGAGATTGAATCCCTAACACTAACTCAGGGCAATTGATTGGGCTAAAACTGCAGAAATGAAAATATGAGGCATGCCATGTTGATTGTCACTCAACTTCACTTAATAGAAAACTTTGAAGCAAATGCAGTGCTTGCATGTTAAAGAAAAGGCAGACAATCAAGAAAGGACTGCAAAATCAATATTGGGTCATTAAGGTGAGCTCCTAGATCAATCCTGAGTTCTCGAAGGGAATGGCATCTTTGAGCAAGAAGTTGGGGGGTTTACTCCATTGAATTTAAGAAATCGAAGAACGGAAAAATTAAAGTAAGAGCATATCGTGATCACATGATAATTTACGCCCATCCATCACAACTCTAAGTAATGGGAGTAGTTTCTCATCAAATTTGTAACAATACATTGTAACAATTTCACTCAGCCAACTGCAATTATTTGGATCAAAGTCAATAAGGTTAGAGTCATTGCTCGCATTTAACGCCAATAGTGTATCCTCGAATATAGTTCGATTGAAGATAGAAAGCCCCAGAGAATTATAGAAAACAAATGGTTCTGCTAAGAAACGTATGAAATCACTCTTTTGAAGCTGTAATGCCTCCAAGATATAATTTAACCTCTCAAACTCTCTGAACATAAACACAAGAAAAATGGAATAGCTTTAATAAAAAAGGAGTATGCTTGTATACGAATAACCAATATGTTTTGTGAAGAAATAAAATCACTCGATTAATGTATGGCCAATCTTCTGACATACATTTTTGTCCGAAAATTTAATTAAAATAAAATTCAAAATTGCTAAATCACAAATTTTCAAGTGCCCAATTAAGATTAAATATAATTAGTCGTATTAAATGCAAAATGTCCGCTCGAGTTCCCATGCCTTTAAAAAACAAAAACATGGTTGCTCTCATATTAAACAAAAAAATAGTTTCTTTCTTTTTATCCTATGTGGGACTCCTTTTTTACTTCCACACTCACATTACAAACTCTCGAACAACACCGCTCAGAGGACAGCTTCTCTAGCGGCCAATAAGAAATAAATAGACATCAGTTTCTAATGTAAATGATGATATTATTCCACGACTACTTGCAATAATTTAAATCAAAACACACCAATGCATACAACACCAAGGATTCTAATTTATTGAGTCGACAATGTACAAATCATGGGCCCTATTTTCACGGACATAAATGATATGCAATGAACAAGTTGTCTTATTTCTTCAGTCCTACATGGTGCTTAACTTGTGGAATATAATCCAATAAAGAAAACTTCACACAAAGTTCCTAGGAGTACAAACAAACCAGTGGCATTTTCATTTACTAGTGTGTCACTTCCCCATTTTCCTAATTAAGAAATGGGTAGTCTAGGTGACCAACAACTGTATCTTTAGTATAGAATGTCTCTCTATTGTAACCATTCAACAGTACATATACTTTGAATATGTAGACCAAATCGGGGTTAGAGATGAAGAGCCAACCACACAATATCAAGTCTATGTCTCCATCAGCCAGAGCCTTCATCCCGAGCCCTCGTGTAAAACCACCTCTTGACATGAAAGTACCTCGATAAGCCCTTCTCCAAGTTCTCATCAATTGAGCTTCTTCATCCTCCTTTTCTTTGTCATAATTTTTTGTGCCATGGGCCATGAATCGAGGTTGAGTGACATGGAGATAGGCGAGTTTGCATCCTATCTTATTCTAAAACTTGTTTAGTCTCTTGATGACCACCGAGCCTAGATTAAGCAGATCAGAGCCTGTGGCATCCATGCGATCAATTGCTGGCGAGATTCTAACTCCCATTCAATTAGTGCCAACTTCTCCTGCCACCACTTTGACAATCTCCATTAAGAATTTGCATCTATTCTTGATTGATCCTCCAAATTTGTCCGTTCTATCATTGATCAAGTCCTTTAAAAATTCATCAATGAGGTAGCCATGGGCTCCTAAACTCAACGTCATCAAAACCTTAAGTGGAAATTGATTTGATTATTAATGCTTATGCGCAACAAACAAAGTACAAAAATCTCATTTGAAAGTTCATCATGGTATGATTATGGTCCATGGACTAACATGCATGAATGGCATTTTCCAGCTGCTCGACGATATTGCTCGATAACCTACCATGCGTCATGTGTTTGGAGGGCTCTTGGTCTGTGAGGAACATCGAAAGTCCTGTCAGGCATGATGATTCTCCATTTATCAGAAATAGATCGATTTATCGATAAAATCGGCGTGCCTCCACCTAGTTGATAAACTAATACAATCACCATAACAATTCAATATTGTCAAAAACAAGGATTGAAGGTGAAACTCAATAAGCTAAATTACCTTACTAGGAAAACAGTTAAGAGCAAAGAAATTGTCAAATCTAATTTGTTCAATTTGAGGGAAAAAATATATTAGTACCATGATTGGTGGCATGACCAACGTGCCAAAATTGACAGAACATGATGCTGCCTTTGGAATGAACAGCATCCACCACCTTCTTTCATGCTCCGACTTGCTCTTCGGTACAAATCCCAGGAGTACCTGGAAACCTGGTTTAACAACTTTACATTTCTCAAAGTTAATGATCCTCCTATGATCCTAAACAAAGTTCATATTACTTGCTGTCAAGCAATAAATAGGATTTATATAGTTTTCTGTGCTCGGATGAACAACGGCATGCGCACAAATTTAATTCCTTTTTGCGCTATATACAGAAGACAGCCTGATCTTGGGACAAGAGGATACACCCGGCAGCCTTGTTGGAGATGAGGGTGCCTTCATTGATGAGAAAACCACCCTTGGTCGATCTTTCCGCATATTACTCTGCATGCGCCAGCAATGGGATCTCTTTGATTGCTCGGCATCTCGTCATGGGCGCTAGCATTACCCTGTGAGAGAGTTCGAACTTGCCCATCTGGCATGAAGTGAAGAGGTTCGCGGCCATTTTGTGTAGCTTTGTATTCTTGTTAAGAGCGAACAACGAAGGTCGATGCTAATAGGGGGCCTGCGGATCCTCGATTATAAAAAAAAAAAAGTCGATGCTAAAAGTACAATGGGGAAAGATTTGCAGACGGTGTGATATGAAGTTGATCTGTACTGCTTGTTGTTATTTCTGGTTCGTTGTTGCCATTCGAGCATTGCAGCAAAAACTGGGAAGCTTTGACGTAATTCAGTTTGAGAATACCAAGGTCGTCGCACGTTGCTATTAGGACTCAATTGCATTTTCGTGACAAATTTTAGGATTTAATTGCACTCTTTGAATGTTTTAGGATTTAATTATACTTTTGTAATAAATTTTTAAGACTTTCAATCGAGCTTTGCAAACTTTCCGATGACACTGCACGGATGCAAGCTTCTCTAGCGGCCAATAAGAAAAGTAATATGAACATGAGTCTCTATTGTAGATGATTATAATATTCTACAACTACTTTTAATAATCTCATTATAATACAACAACGCATACAATATCAGACAAAGGATTATAATGTATTTAAAAAGATGGACATTTGATCATTCATCAGACTCGTAATCGAGTCAACAATTTACAAATCATGTGCCCGATTTTAACGGACACAAAGTATGTACAATGAACAAGTTGTCTTATTTCTTCCATTCTCCATAGTGCTTAATTTATACAACATAATCCAATAAGAGAAAAGTCCACACAAACTTCCTAGGAGTACGAGCAAACCCATAGCATTTTCATTTGCTAATGTGTCGCTTCCTTATTTTTCTGGTCAAGAAATGGGTAATCTATGTAACCGACAACCGGATCTTGAATATAAAACGTTTCTCTATTGTAACTGTTCAATGGTGCATCAACCTTGAACCGGCAGGCCAAATCGGGGTTAGAGATGAAGAGCCGACCATACGATATCAAGTCTGCGTCTCCATCAGCCACAGCCTTCATCCCGAGCTCTCGAGTGAAACCGCCAGTCGACATGAAAGTACCTTGATAAGCTCTCCTCCAGGCTCTCATCAATCGAGCTTCTTCGTCCTCGCCTTCTTCTTCTGTGGGAGCAGCCATGAATCGAGGCCGAGTAACATGGAGATAGGCTAGTTTGGAGCCTAACTCGTCTTGAAACTTGTTTAGTCTCTCAATGACTGCTAGGCCTAAACCGAGCGGATCGGAGTCCGTGGCATCATTATAGTCGACTACCGGCGAAATTCTAACCCCCGTTCGATCGGCACCAATTTCTCCAACCACCACTTTGATAATCTCCATCAAGAATCTACATCTGTTCTCAATTGATCCGCCAAATTCGTCCGTTCTATCATTGATAGAGTCCTTTAAGAATTGATCGATGAGGTAACCATGTGCTGCATGGACCTCAACCCCATCGAAGCCTGAAATCGAAATTCATATGATCACGTACACATATGCGTGACGAACTAAGTAAATAAAACTAATTTTTTTCATCTTTTTCATCCATCATGGTATGACTATAATTCAAGCCCTAACCTGCTCGAATGGCATTTTTAGCTGCTAGTCGATGTTGCTCGATAACTTGCCATACTTCATGTGTTTGGAGGGCTCTTGGTTTGTGATAAACATCATGACTCCTGTCGGGCATGAGGATTTTCCATTTATCGGAAATAGATTGATTTGTCGACGAAATTGGTGCCGCTCCCCCAGGTTGATAAACTAATACAATCGTCGATATCGTCAAAATCAAATCTAGATTGTTCAAGTTATTCTTAGGAAAACAGTCCAACAGGGGGAAAAAAAGTAGTACCATGATCGGAGGCGCGACCAGCGTGAAACTCTTGACAGAAGATGATGCCGCCTTTGGAATGAACAGCATCCACCACCTTCTTCCACGCTTCGACTTGCTCTTCAGTGTAAATCCCAGGACTACCCGGAAACCTGGTTTAACAACATAATTCAATGATCCTCCCATGATCCAAAACAAATTTTCTATTACTTGCTGTCAAGCAATGATCTGGGGAGAAGAGGACGTACGCGGTGCCCGTGTCGGAGATGGCAGTGGCTTCTGCGATGAGAAGACCGCCCTCGCTTGCCCTTTGTGCGTAGTACTCCGCATGAGCCGGCAACGGAGTATCATCGACCGCTCTACATCTCGTCATGGGTGCCATCACCACCCTGTCACCACCACCACCAAGTTGAAATCGAGACGTGCAGAGTTATTCTGTACAGATCTGTGCGGACTATATACGATACCTGTGAGTCAGATCAAACTTGCCCATCTTGCATGGAGTGAAGAGGTTCGTGCCCATTTCGTGCGTAGCCATGTTAAGGATGAACAGGGACGGCCAACGCTAAAGATAACAATGGCCAAAATCAGAAGATGGTGCGAACTGAATTGAGGTGGATCTGCATCGCTCGTTTGGTATTTATAGTTTGCTGTTGCCATGGGAACCCTGGCAGCAGAATCGACGTAATTCATTACGTGGATGCCAGGAGGTTGGCAAAGTCGAATTGCATTTTGGCCTTCTTTGACCTTCTTTCTCTTCGAGAAGAAAGCGTGCTTAAGAATGTCGGACCGACGGTGCACGGGGACGGAAAATCGGCGAAGTTCATGCCAAGGTTTCTACCCCAGTGTGGTTCTTACATTGACCTTTCAACATTTCATCACCTGCTGAGCAAAAAAATAATAATAATCATAGGTTCCCTTACATTATAATAATGATAATAAAAATGAAATTTTTCTCTTTGCTTCCCGATTCAGAAAACTCCAATTGACTTCCACCGTGCTTAATTATAAATTATGTATGAGATGATCGCTTGATTGTTGGAAATTTCCTATAATATGGGCTTATATTAATTAATTGATTTTCTATTTTAAATAATCGGTTAATGGATATTCCAATATTTATTGAACTCTACAGTGATATGATTGAATTTGGTATTGTCATCTATTAATAACAGGTCTAGTTGAGCAGTAAAGTGTAGGCAATTGTGTTTAACTCAAATTCGTAATGGGAATGACCCAATTGACACATTATTGATTAGGGTTTGCTAGGTCCCCTCTAGCTTATAAAAAGGTAGATTATACCTATTAGTTGCTTTAATCCTATTGAAAGCTGCTATACTGAAATAACTCATAAAGATGAAGATCTAGCATTCCGATAGATCTCTAATTATCAGAGTGATCTATGTTTCTTCAAGTGAAGCAATGGCTCATACGGTACGCTTTAATTCCGTTGTGTTTATTGATTTCGGTGTTTTACAATTATATATGGATCCGTTTCTTCTTGATCGATTAGTTGTTTATATGAATAATTGTTTACATGTGGTATCAGAGCCTATCATATATGATTGTAGAACCCATTTTTTTTTAATGAAAAAATTCGAAATTTTCCTCTTTGAGCCGAATATGGGCATTATTTTTGTCGCGACCTAAATTTTCGGGTGCACCACCTAAAGTTTAGGCTAATGGATTATTAAGCCTTGATTTAACTTGGGCTCTCCCAAGCCCATACCAATTCGCGACTTAAGTTCAAATTCTTAACATGCATATAGATTTTATCTAGGAGTTGCCACTAATCTATTTTTGGTGAGTCGATTAGTAACATGAGTTTTACTTTACTCCTACAAACCAGAGACTATGGGTACGGGGATTTTGTTACACTAGATTTCTCTAATGCCATTTCGGTACCATTATTTTATTTTGAAAGATGTTTTTTGCAGCCAGCTTAAATTGATTTTAAACCAAATTCCCTAACATGTGAGGTGATCATGCAGGTGCACAAACCACCAATTTAACATTAAAGAAAGCAATGAAATAATAATAATAAAAAATGCAGGGACTTACCTTGTTTCAGCGAAAGCATCTGCATGGTTAGATTAAAAATTCACATCATCAACCCTAGATATAATTTCTAATTAACACACAATTTCTTTTATTTGTTTTCACTTAATTAATGATTTATACAATATGCAAGGCAATATTAATTAAATGACCTAATTCTAATGACATGCAATTTCTAATTAAATAGACCTAGTAACAATCACTAAATGGCATGCATTTCATGAACCTAATTCTATAAGACATGCACATGATATTTTTTTTTTTTCTGTTTTTGTTTATAAAATTGAAATTAAAATTGTCAAATAATTAAACATGCAATTCAATTTAAAAAAAAAAAACTAACATCCTACGCGAATGCATTTTTTGGATTTTTGTTATTGTTATTTTTGTTATTTTTTTTTAAAGTTTGAAATAAGTAATTTCCTATCCTAGATATGCAATTTAATTCAAAGATATCATCTAACCTAGATATCATCTAAACATGCATTTAAGAAAAATGACTAACTAACCTATCATGCAACTAATCCTAATCTACATGGGATGCAAATGCAATTTTTGTATTTTCGGGGTAAATAGAACAATTAAAAATAATAATAAACACCAAATCATCCAAATGTTATCCACCATTCGAATTGAAATTCAAACTTGATTATCTCACTAATAAAATCGATAAATTGATCTTAAGCCTAAAAAATCAAGATATCAATTTATTCCCGCGTAAATAATTATTCCATCTAAAGCCTTATAGATAGAATAAAAATTCGTGCGGTTGCAAATTGGATGCTACATCAGGGAATTTCAATCATGCATTGGAAAATATTTCAAACAAAGAGATAAAATATCAAAAAATAAAATAAGATAAAACAAATCTACCTAATAAAATAAATCTACCTAAATTAAAATAAATCTCTACCTAAATTGATTTTTTTTCCAAAAATTCGAACGGTGAGGTGGATCAACGATGAAGGCTCAGCACAACACGGTTCAAAGGCAGCAGCCCTGCTGGTAAGTCACCCAAGGGCTTCGGTGAGGGCGATGGGCACGATCGTCAGAGCTCTGGCGAGGGGCTCGGATGGCAGCTGGTAGAATGGCGACGAATAGGGGAGCCGCTCGAATCAGGAAGCGCGGCTCGTCGCTGGAGCAGCAGTGGCCCTCGGGCGTCTGTGGGTCAATCGGAGCGGCGGCGGAGCTGCGAACGTCGCTCGTGCAGGCGCGGGTGAGGCGGTGGGAGCAGCGATGGCAGCGAATAGTGGCGTCGCGGGCTGCTGCAGGGGCGCGAAAGCGCGGCGATCAGCTCGGGCTGCTGGCGGAAGGAGGCGCAGCAGCAGTGGCGGTGCTCGAGCGAGCTGCTGGTGGTTGCTCAGGCGGGGGGCACCGAGCGGCGGTGACTGGCAGCAGCGACGGCGGGCGTTCGGGTCGAGCAGAGAGTGGGCTCGCGGGGGCTGCAGGTCGCAGGTTACTGCGGTGGAGGTCCTGCAGGTGTCGAGGCAGGTCGCGGGTGTGAGCGTCGCTGAGGGCAGGCAGACGAGGATGCTTGGGTGCGGACATTGGCGGCAGTAGGTGGCATGGGCGTCGCTCGTGGGGCGGAAAGCAGCAGTGGCGACGGAAAGCAGAGGCGTCGCGATGGAGGGTCGTCGAGCGGAGATGATGGCGCGCCTGGATCTCGCTGGTGAGGGACGGCGGCTGACAGATCAGCAGCAGCGGAGCGGCATGCACCTTCACGGAGAAGGAACCCACGAAGAAGAAGCACAGTGCACATCTTTTCTTTCCTTTTTTTTTTTTTGGTTTTTCTCTCTCTCACCTCACGTCTACTCTCTGTACGAATTCTTTCTTCCTCTCCTGTTTCTTTTTCTGCTTTTTCCACAGAAAGGAAAAAGCTGACTTTTTTTCTTTTTTCCTCGAAGCTTTTTTTTTTTTTTTTTTTTGTACGAACCAGAACTTTTTTTTTTTTTTTTTGGTAAAGGGTAATGATAACGAACCAGAACTTTTTACTCTCAATTTCTTCGAAAATTTTCTTCCTTTTGTCGTGAAAAATGAGCATCTATTTTATAGTGATTCGAAACGATATCTTTACATGGCATTTCCCGAATTACCATTTCTTATCACATTAAATCAAATCTGTATGATTTGGCAATCAGCTCAATTCTTGCCTATTTTTCACTTTATTTCAAAATTGTTGCTGCATTTAACAAAATCTACGGACATCCGTCAAAATTCCATATTCAATCAAATCAGTTTCCCCCATTTTCATTTTTTTCTTTTTATTTGATCAAAATACAATTTTATTTTTCCAAAATTAGGTGTCAACAATTTTATCGTGTGGATTTTTTGCTCGATTGATCTCGAAACCATAGGACTTTTGTTCTACATGTCAAGATCTTTCCAATCATATATAATTTGCATAGTTTCGCTGAAATCTGAGAGAGAATTTGAAATTTGAAATTCTAGGGTTTATACATGAACAAGAGATTTGGACGCAACCTTGAGGTCGATTATGACTATGCCATTTACATCTCATTTAGCAAAATTTCCTGGGGTCAATATATTGAAAAGATGCAAATCCTTTTTCATTAGTTATGGGTGGCTAACCATAACATTCCCTAAAACCCTACCCCTCCTCCACCCAAATACCATAAAAACCCAAACCCTTTTACACTCGCCCGCTTCAATCATCCCTCACTGACTGGATTGTCTGATTCCAAAGCTTGAAACCTTTTAGCTTGGCTGCCATGGAAGAGGCCGAAGACTCAGAGCAACGAATGGCATCTCTCTGCAAACGATTAGGGCGTATGTGGTCAGCCAACATCATCAAGCCAATGGAGAATATAGCATCTAAGGAGAAATTGAAGGAATGCAAACGATCTCTCCTTGGACAGCTACACACAAACCCAAAGGTTAACTTCCAGGCGTTTCAGAACACAATGAGGAAAGCTTGGAGGCTAGACAGTGTGGAGATAACCTTGATTACGACCTGGTATTTTCTGTTTCACTTTTGATACCTGAGATTACTAAGAACAAGGTAATGGACTCAGGCCCTTGGTCCTTTGCAAACCACCCGCTTGTCTTAAAACCATGGGAGCCGAATATTCCTCCCCAATGCTATGATTTTAACTCGTGTGAATTATGGGTTCATATTCATGGGCTGCTATGTGAATGGATTACGGAAGATGCGGTTCGCCGGATAGCAAGTAATATTGGAGTGGTTTCGGCTGTTAAAATTGAAACAAAAGGTAATGCCTCTATCAAAACAGGAAAAGCGAGAGTGAAAATTAACCTATTGTCCCCTCTACAATCAGGTTTTATTATCAGTAATGCAGGACAGAAAATCTGGCTCGACTTTAAGTATGAGAGGCTCCCACATTACTGTTACTCGTGTGGAAAGATAGGGCACTATGCTACCTATTGTGAGGAGGTGCCGTTTAAAGAAGAAAATTTTGATACAGCGAATGGGCGTATGTTTGGCTCGTGGTTAAAGACTGAGAATCAGGAAAATAGCCCTTACTGGGAAATTTTTTATGGAGTTAAGGAGAATACAAATCGGGAAGAAGAAGTTGCCCCAGAAACTCCACCAAATCCGGGACAAATTGTGCTATATGAACCACAGACATCTAGTACACAGAAGCAACCAAACAACAACATTATGGAGAAGGGAAAGGAGAAACTTACAGAAGAATGCTATGTTGAGATGCAGGAATGCCAAGTGACTGAAACAATCCTACCTTTTGTCACGATTCCTACACAGACAGAGGTAATTACAGCCTTGGTCCCAGTTCATCAGAAGAAAAAACTTTGCAAGAAGAAAATTCCAAGTGGTAAAAAAGCAAGGTACAATCCTTATGATACTCAACAACCTAACATATTGGAAATTGATGAATCCCAGCTACTTGAAACACCTGTCAAGTTGGTAGTAGAGACTGAAAAAAGGGCTCTGGTGGCTAGCCCAAATAAGCCATCGGGTTACAAATGAATTTCTTATGTTGGAATTGTCAGGGGTTGGGCACACCCCTGACAATTCAAGCCATCCAAGCCCTAGTGGCTGTGGAGAGGCCCAGTTTGATGTTCTTAATGGAAACAAAAAATCAAGGAAAAATGGTACTTCGTTTAAAACGACGTTTGCAGTTTCAGAATTTGTTTGTGGTGAATCCAGTGGGGACAGCAGGGGGGTTGGCACTCTTTTGGGATAATATGATTTCGGTTACAGTAGAATCTCACTCTTCACACTTTGTGAATGTGATTGGGGAATACAAAGGAAGTGGGTGGAGAATGCGAATCACTTTTGTTTACGCACCAAACGATTTTCAAGGAAGACTTCATCTTTGGGAGGAATTGTGCCAGATCAGTCATTCGAATAACCTTCCATGGATTTGTGCTGGCGATTTCAATGAAATTCTCTACTTGTGGGAAAAAGTTGGTATGCGGTTGGCAAAGAATTACCGCATGAAGGCTTTTCAGGATTTCTTAGATGCTTGTTGCCTCATGGACCTAGAGAGCAAAGGGTGTACATTCACATGGGCTAACAATAGGGAAGGGGATGCGTATGTGAAGAAACGACTAGACCGAGCAGTATGTTCTATGGAGTGGAGAGTCACTTTTCTAGAAGCGGAGGTTTATGCATTACCGGCTATTGGTTCCGACCATAGCCCGTTATTAATTTCTCTATCCCCGGTACAAGAAAAAAGGAAAAAAGAATTTAAGTTTGAAGCTTTTTGGTTGGAAGAGGCTGAATGTGGGGAAATCGTAAGGGATGCTTGGCAAAAGGTAGAATTTACAAATGATAACTTGTTGACAAAGATGAAAAGAGTTTATGGTGAACTCGAAGTTTGGAGTAAAAAAAGGTTCACGAATGCTCATAAAAGAATTAATAGCCTGAAGAAGGAAATCCAGAAACTTACCAACCTTTCGAGTGGAGGGCAGAATCGAGAAAAAGTCCAATTGCTAAAGGATGAAATAGAAAAATTATGGAGACAAGAAGAAATGTATTGGGGATTAAGATCAAGAATACATTGGTTAAAGTGGGGAGATAAGAATACAAAGTATTTTCATGCTACCACCATCCGAGAGACGGCAAAGGAATAGAATTACAATGCTGAAATCGACAATGAGGAATGGACACGAGATGTTAGCCAATTAAAGCAATCAACGATGAACTTCTTTCAGAACCTTTATACTTCGAGAGGGCCCCGTAGTTTTCATCCAATGCTAGAAAATTGTCACAGCATGGTTGGAGAAGAAATAAACAATGATCTAACAACTGAGGTCACACTTGAAGAAGTAAAGGCAGCAATTTTCCAATTGGGTTCCACTAAGGCACCAGGGCCCGATGGCCTAAATGGGCAATTTTATCAACACTTTTGGGAAGAGGTTCAGCAAGATGTTTTCAAGGAGGTGCAGAATTTTTTTATCTCTGGAATATTAAATCCAGTTCTGAACAAGACTCACATATCCCTTATTCCCAAAGTACCTAACCCGGAGAAACTGGAACAATATCGCCCAATAAGTTTATGCAATTTTAGTTATAAAATCATTTCAAAAGTCTTGGCTAATAGGCTAAAGCCTTGGCTTCCAGATTTAATTTGTGAAGAGCAAAGTGCCTTCATTAGTGGACGACAAATTCAAGATAATATATTGATTGTCCAAGAGGTGCTTCATCAACTAAGGGTGAGAAAGAGGAAGATAAAGTTCCAAGCAGTGCTAAAACTAGATATGAAAAAAGCGTATGATAGAATAGAGTGGGATTTCCTGGAAGCTTGCTTGCTAAAGTTTGGATTCTGTGCAAAATGGGTGAACTGGATAATGCAATGTGTGTCCACAGTGACGTTCAGTGTCAAATTTAATGGAGAGCCTTTGCCCTATTTTCAACCTTCGAGGGATATTCGACAAGGTGATCCGTTATCCCCCTATCTTTTTATATTGGTTGCCAATGTGCTATCTTTATTGATGACAAAAGCAGTGGCGGATGGAACCATCAAAGGAATTCGTTTTAATAGTTTTTGTCCCACTTTATCTCACTTGTTGTTTGCGGATGACTCAATTTTCTTTCTTGATGGGACAATCACTGAATGCCAAAATGTTGCCTCAATTTTGAGTCAATATTGCTTAGCTTCTGGACAGGCAGTAAATTTAAACAAGTCGGGAATCTTCTTTTGTAAAGAGTGCCCACCAAATTTGAGAAGAAATATGGCAGAAGAACTATGGGTCCCAGAGGTAGGAAAAATGGGCAAATATTTAGAGATTCCATCTGATTGGGGAGAAACAAAAAAACAAATGTTCGCTTGGATTATTGCAAGAGTAAATAAGAAGCTTGAAGGTTGGAAGGAAAATTTGATATCGAAAGCGGGAAAGGAAGTCCTCATTAAATCAGTAGTGCAAACTTTACCTCAATATGCGATGTCGATTTTCAAAATTCCAATATCAATCTGTCGAGCTATTGAGAAAAAGATAGCAGCATTTTGGTGGAAAAATAATGAAAAGCAGACTGGTTTGCATTGGAAAAGGTGGGAAACTTTGAAGTATAGGAAAGATGCTGGAGGTCTTGGGTTTCGAGATTTATTGACTTTCAATAAGGCTATGTTGGGCAAACAAGCATGGAGGATTTCACAAGATCCCTTGTCTTTGTGGAGTCGTTTTCTAAAAGGAATATATTTCCCGAGAGAGAATTTTTGGCGAGCTGGGAAAGGAAGCAAACCTTCTTGGGGATGGCAAAGCCTTATCATGGGTAGAGATACCATATATCCATCAATTAGATGGGTAGTTGGTAACGGGGAAAAGATTAACATTAGAGAAGACATATGGCTTAAACAGGGATTGATCGGGGGACCTGCGAATCAAAACGAACCTAGAATGGTGTCTGAACTAATTATAAAGGAAGAGGCATGTTGGAATGAGCAACTAGTGCAGGAACTTTTTGACCCAGAGATCAGCAATGAAATCTTAGCAACTGCCATGGGGAGTTTGGAGCTGGAAGATAGAATGGTGTGGACACCTTGCAAATCAGGAAGCTTCACAGTAAAAAGTGCATATAACAGTAGCAGAGAGGAAACAATCAACCAAACTTCAGAGAAGGCATCGTCCTCCTATCAGACCCCCAAATCACTATGGAAGAAAATATGGCAATCCCACATCTACCCCAAAATAAAATATTTTCTATGGAGTGCTTGCCAAAACGCCCTCGCTACCAAGGATAACCTTTTTAGAAGGCAAATCTTACCTCATCCCCTTTGCAGTCTCTGTAATCAAAGCCCAGAAACCGTAGAACACGCTCTCCTTCTTTGTCCATGGACAAGGAAAATCTGGAAAGATACAGCTCTAAACATCAATATCTCTGCCCAAGGTTTATCGCGATTTGAAGTATGGTTAGATGAAGTCGAACATACCTCGGCCTCCTTTGAGCTTCTAGCGTTTGTTCTTTGGCAAATATGGAAAGCTCGAAACCACTTTGTTTTTCGAGAGCAAAAACCAGATCCAAAGCAGGTAGTGGATGAAGCTGTTGCGATGCAACGAAATCATGATCGGTGGCTCCCTCCGAAGAAGAAAACCAAAAACGCAGCAAGCTTCTGCCTCCATCAATGGCGACCACCAGAGCCAGGGGAACTCAAAATCAACATTGATGGAGCCTATCTACCTGGAACGAACGAAGGTGCGGTGGCAGGTGTTTGTCGTGGCTTGTTACGGAAGGCTAATCGACGGTTTTGCGTGATCTATTAAGGCGTCTTCAGCGGCTCAAGCGGAGGCACAAGCCATGGTGGAAACCCTAACGTACTTTTCCACACAAACTGAAGTACCACTTGAAGTGGAATCAGATCATTCCGATCTGATAAGTGCACTAACTTGCGGAGCACAGATCACGTGGGAAGTTCAAGGGCTCATCAAACAAGCCCACTCACTTCTCAAGGCTTTCAAACATATAAAGTTAGCCCATATTAAGAGAGAGTCCAATAGGATTGCTGACTAGGTTGTTAGAGCCCAGAGTAAAAACAAATTATCACGAAATTGGGTTGTTCAACCACCCCTGGCCCTCTTAGAGCTTCTCAGTTCGGAAGCAAACGAAGTGTATCCATCTACTTTTTCCTAGTAATGAAAGTCGTTTCCTTTTTCTGACCAAAAAAAAAAAAAAACCATTGCATTGAAAATCTTTTGAAGAGAAGAACACAAAAATAAGTGATTACTCTGCATATACGTATTGAAAATTTTCTAATTTTGAGCATGGGATAAATGTAGACGTTGTAATAATACCTTTATGAAAGGGAATAAAAACATGTATTTAAATAAATTCAAGAATGAATTGAACTATCGACATTGTGACATTATTCTAATTCTATCTCTATAATTCGAAAAAATATTTAAGTGAATTATTCTTTTTATTGCTTATCTTTTGAGATGTCATGCTTCGTGCAAATTGTTGTGCTTTGTGCACATGCACTTTTGTTTGCGTTGCGAGCATGTTTGCCATACTTGTGACTAGGGATTTGTGTTATTTCCATTCCCGTTGCATCATATGCCTTCTTATATTATGAATTGAACTTAGTATGAACAATTTTTTTTTTTATACAAAGTGATCATAACTGGAAATATCAAAATGTTTGTGAAATTAATATACTTGCAATAAAAAGAAAAATTCACTGATTGTGTTGTGCCTCATGTAGTGAGCTTACTTCTTCAAACTGCCAGCGTGCAGAAGTCCCGATGATCTCCAAGGCCCAAGCCCACGTAGAAAAGCCCTGCTTCGGCCTCTGCGAACGTGTCGACTTCCTCATCGCAGCCGGTGGAAATCCCAACCGCCATTACCATCTCGAGAAGAAACCAGAGAAGAGAAGACAAAATTGACACATCCTCCTTTCATTGGCCTGATGAGTTCTCGTTGATCACTGGGCTGATAACTAATTTCGGGAACTTTTCTGATATATGGGGCAATTGAATCTTTCAGCAAATTCTTCACTCGAACTCTAAACTGAAAGATTATTAGCCAAATCTGATGGATTCAAAACCCGTTAGCGATAATGCTGCCGCCCCAAGGAAGGTTGGTTCATGCTGCGTCTTGGGTTTTTTTTTTTTTTTTGTTATTTATTTAGTTAATATTTGTTATTTCTGCTAAATGAAGAATTGCATTGGCTGTCCGTGGATGGTCTTCTTTGCTGTTGTTTTTTCCTTCTTGGGCAATGGATGCTTTGTGCTGTGGCGTTGCAGATGAGATTTGCACCTAAGGCTCCTCCAGTTCGAAAGCCAAAACCTGCTTTTCTCAAGACGTATGGAAAAAAGCCTTTCTGGTTCATCACATTGCTCATTTTTTAACACTTACGTGTCGCACTTATATTTCAAATAAATTGTTCCCTTCCGTTTTTCCTCTGGACTCTTTTTTCCACGTTCCCGCTACAAACTCTCCAACAACCTAGATGGGTGTCACCTCTTACCGTCCAAAAAATAAAAGCACATGAACATCGGTTTCCACCATAATTGATTATATTACTCAAAAGTATTTTTATTAATAATCAAACTATACAAACAAGTACAATAAAAGAGAGAATTATAGTTTGTTGAACAAGGAGATATAATTATTCATCAGACTCTATGTTATTGACTCTATAAGGTACAAACCATATTCCCTCTTGTCACGGACATAAGGCATATGCAATGAACTAGTTGTCTTATTTCTTCGATCCTCCTTGGTGCTTTAACTTGTACAATGTAACCCAAACTTCCCAAGAGTACAAACACACCAATAGCATTTTCATTTACTAGTGTGTCACTTCCCCATTTTCCTGGTCAAGAAATGGGTAATCTATGTAACCAACAACTGGATCTTGAGTATAAAATGTATCTCTGTTGTAACCATTCAATGGTGCATCCACCTTGAATCGGTAGACCAAATCAGGGTTAGATATGAAGAGCCGACTGTATGATATCAAGTCCGCATCTCCTCCAGCCAAAGCCTTCATCCCGAGCTCTCGCGTGAAGCCGCCGCTCAACAAGAAAGTACCTTGATAAGCTCTCCTCAAAGTTCTCATCAATTGAGCTTCTTCATCCTCCTCTTGTTTGACGTAATTCTCCGTGCCATTGAGTGTGAATCGAGGATGAGTCACATGGAGATAGGCGAGCCTATCTCAGTTTGGAACTTGTTCAATCTTTCGATGACCGATAGGCCTAGATTGAGTGGATCGGAGTCCATGGCATCCAGGTGGTCAATCGCTGGTGAGATTCTAACTCCCGCTCGATCAGTGCCAACTTCTCCTGCTACCACTTTGATGATCTCCATCAAGAATCTGCATCTATTCTCAATTGATCCCCCACATTCGTCTACTCTATCATTGATTGAGTCCTTTAAGAATTGATCAATGAGATAGCCATGTGCTCCATGCACCTCAACACCACCAAAACCTAAAGTGGAAATCGATTTGATTATTAATACTTATGTGCAACAAACGAAGTAAATACGAGTAAATTTAGCATCTATCACGATATGATTATAGTTCATGGACTAACCTGCTCGGATGGCATTTGCAGCTGCTTGGTGATATTGCTCAATAACCTGCCATACTTCGTGTGTTTGGAGAGCTCTTGGTTTGTGAGGAACATCGAGAGTCCCGTCGGGCATGATGATTTTCCATTTATCAGAGATAGATTGATTTGTTGACGAAATTAGAGCGCGTCCATCGGGTTGATAAACTAATACAATCACCATAATATAATACCAATTGTTGTTAGAAACAGTATAGAAGGTGAAATTTAATAAGTTAACATTGTCAAAGTAGGAAAAAAAAGTATAACAGCAAAAACAGATTGTCAAATTCAAATAGTGCAGGTCGTGATTATGTGATATTTTGAGAAAATTAATTTAGTACCACGGTTGGAGGCACGACCAACGTGCCAAAGTTGACAGAAGATGATGCCGCCCTTGGAATGAACAGCATCCACCACCTTCTTCCATGCTTCGACTTGCTCTTCAGTGTAAATCCCAGCACTACCTGGATGGTTTAACAACATTTTATTTCTCAAACTTAAAGATCCTCCTATGATCCAAAGCGAAGTTCATATTACTTGCTGTCAAGCAATGAATAGGGTATAAATAGCTTGCGGTGCTCAGGTGTACATCGGTATGTAGACAATTTCAGTTCCTTTCTGCGTGATATATAGAAGACAGCTTGATCTCAGGACAAAAGGACGTACCCAGCGGCCGTGTCAGAGATGAGGGTGCTTTCGGTGATGAGAAAACCACCCTTGGTCGTTCTTTGTGCATAGTACTCTGCATGCACCGGCAATGGAATCCCATTGATTGCTCTGCATCTCGTCATAGGCGCTAGCACTACCCTATGAGAGAGATCGAACTTGCCCATCTGGCATGAAGTGAAGAGGTTCGCGGCCATTTCGTGTGTAGCTTGTATTCTGTCAAGAACGAACAACAAGGATTGATACTAAGAATATGATGGTGAAGATTTGAAGACGGTGCGATGTGAGGTTGATCGATATTGCTCATCGGTTTTTATAGTTGGGTGTTGCCATTTGAACATTGCAGCAAGAACTGGGAAGCTTTGCCGTAATTAAGTTTGCACATGGCTAGGTTTAATTTTGTTATGACTAAGTGGTCGCATGTTGGGAGGGTCGAATTGCAATTGCTTTCTTTAACCTCACTTTTCTCCTTGCAAAATTGTTTTAAAGACGTTGACGTATAGAACATGTGGTTCTAACGTTTCTTTATTTTCTTTATTACCCAATGGGGTTCTTACGTTGACCGTTCAACATTTCATCGCCTGCTGGGCTGCTACGAAGTCGGTGGGGGGTTCGTTCCTGTTCATATAAAGCAATCAGTCTATGTTCACTGTCCGGTGAATCTAATATTAATAAATAACAATATGTTGCGTTATACAAACTCTCGAACAACACCGCTCACGTGCCAGCTTCTCTAGCGGCCAATAAGAAATAAATAAACATCAATTGCTGTTGCCATGCGAACCCTTGCAGCAGAATCGACGTAATACATTACGTGCATGCCAGGAGGCTGGGAGAGTTGAAATTTTTCTCTTTGCTTCTCGATTGAGAAAACTCTAATTGGCTTCTACCGTGCCCAATTATAATTCATATGTGAGATGATCGCTTGATGATGTGCAAGAACAAGAGGTATGGACGCAACTTTGATTTCGATTTGGACCATGCCATAGACATCTTGTGTCACGCCCCGATCCTCGGGCATGCACACATCCTTCTATTTGGTTGATTTTAAAATGCTATATCTCAGGACCAAGTATCGCCGACCCCTTTCATTATTAATAGCACATGCGAAAGCAGTTATAAATCCCCAGACAATAAGACGATTGGATAGAAAAGCAGAGCCATATTTTTCATACTGAAAATTCACAACCACACCTTTTTACAAACATCTCGTAGTATTCTACAATACTATATACATAAGTTTGATCTAACATCTATTCACATGTAGACAAGGTCTAACAAGACAGAATGGGATCTTAGTCCTCATCCAAGTCATACTCAGGATCATCCTGATCCTCTTCTGACTCTTCTTCACTAAGCTCACATCCTTCAAGCTCTTCATCTTTTTTTCGGCTCATTGTCCTCTTCTGGTTCCTCCTCCATAGGCTCATCATGGGCCTGAAATGTTATCCCACAACCGGGATGAGACTACGTCTCAGCAAGTTCTACCCCACTAAGACTCGATTAGGAAACCAATACGCTATCCAAGCCAGTATATTATACCTTCCTTTTACTTTTCTTTTTGGTGCTATGAGTCTTCTCTTTTGGTAGTAATTTTTCTACAAGGTTCCTCTATTTGTATCCTTTCCCTTGTAGTCTACAAACTTTTTATGTAGCGAATGTTTCCACAATTTACAGAATGTCTAAACATCTTTGCTTTAAGACAATTTTTTTTTTTTTTTGGATTTTCTATTAACAACACCTCTACAATTAAATATTTTTCACACTCGCAATAGTGAATGAAAGTATTCATCAATGAACATGA
This sequence comes from Eucalyptus grandis, assembly GCF_016545825.1. NCBI lineage: Eukaryota > Viridiplantae > Streptophyta > Magnoliopsida > Myrtales > Myrtaceae > Eucalyptus > Eucalyptus grandis. Next base: position 45,433,615 of record NC_052619.1, on the reverse strand, counting down.
TTGTCAAAATAAAGAGTTGAATACCTAATTTACATAATTTAAAACTTTAATAAATTCTGCTCAAGCCATGGCAATCCTAGCTAACTCAAAAATCAAAATTATGATCATCTCATTAGTAACTAAAGATGAATTTAATGTAAAAATTTAAGTATATTGAATTCGTTTGATTAATTTTTTTTACCTCGATGCTTTTTCCTCTTTTTTTTCCTTTTTTTATTGCCACACTTTTTTCTCCATACTAGCCAACTTTCAAATTTTTCACTTATTCAATAATTCTTTAAAGTCTCATCATATTAGGTTAAAATATATGTGTGCTTTGTTATTTTGATTTTTATTGTATGTAGAATTGGTGAAATTGATTTCACAAGTACTTTGCAATAGAACTGATTTTTTTTTTGTCGGTCCTACTCTAATCCTACTCTAACACTCATTCTCAGACTTTTGTCCTACCTCCTTGCAGGACGTGGGAGTCGAAACCCACTCCTGAAATTAAATCATCCCCACCCCAATCCCCCCTGAGAAGGTGGGGGATTTGAACCCCTCACCTCTCCCTTCCAAGTTGGAAGGGTGGTAACTGGGGCGAACCCCAGTGGTTCAATAGAATTGAGTTTAATATTTAATTAGTTATACAAAGTATTTAATGGTCCAAGCAGGAATTTTTATTTTCTTTATCAAAAAATAATGATTGATATTTTAGAATTTTCTATCAAGATTTCTTTCCCAAATTTGTTCCACCAGCAGCCCATTCCCATTGAATGGGAATTAATGGAAAGCGAGGCACCGTCATTCCCTCTTAATAACGGTGACGTCCGTTATGATGATATTTTATGATACAATTATTGCATATATTTCCGTAGAATTAGTCTGTCGGGGTCACCTTGCTACGAATCTGATTTTTGAGGATATCATGCTAATGCAAATAGGTGATAATAGAGCAATATAATAATGACTGGATTAAAGTTCACGTTTTTGGATGATGCTTACTAGAAAAAGAAAGACTAAGAGATTGGGTCCCTAACACTAACTCAGGTCAATTGATCGGGCTAAAACTGCAGAAATAAAAATATGAGGCATGACATGCTGACTGTCACTCGACTTCACTTAATCGAAAACTATGAAGCAAATGCAGTGCTTGCATGTTAAAGAAAAGGCAGACAATCAAGAAAGGACTGCAAACTCAATATTGGGTCATCAAGGTAAGCTCCTAGATCAATCCTGAGTTCTCGAAGGGAATGGCATCTTGTGCAAGAAGTTGGGGGGTTTTGACTCCATTGAATTTAAGAAATTGAAGAACGGAAAAATTAAAGTAAGAGCATATCGTGATCACATGATAATTTATGCCCATCCATCACAACTCTAAGTAATGGGAGTAGTTTCTCATCAAATTTGTATCTATACATTGTAACAATTTCACTCAGCCAATTGCAATTAATAGGATCAAAGTCAATAAGGTTAGAGTCATTGCTTGCATTTAACGCCAATAGTGTATCCTCGAATATAGTTCGATTGAAGATAGAAAGCCCCAGAGAATTATAGAAAACAAATGGTTCTGCTAAGAAACGTATGAAATCACTCTTTTGAAGCTGTAATGCCCCCAAGATATAATTTAATCTCTCAAGCTCTCTGAACATAAACACAAGAGAAATGGAATAGCTTTAATAAAAAAAAGGAGTATGCTTGTATAAGAATAACCAATATGTTTTGTGAACAAATACAATCACTCGATTAATGTATGGCCAATCTTCTGACATACATTTTTGTCCGAAAATTTAATTAAAATAAAATTCAAAATTGCTAAATCACAATTTTTCAAGTGCCCAATTAAGATTAAATATAATTAGTCGTATTAAATGCAAAATGTCCGCTCGAGTTCCCATGCCTTTAAAAAACAAAAACATGGTTGCTCTCATATTAAACAAAAAATAGTTTCTTTCTTTTTATCCTATGTGGGACTCCATTTTTTACTTCCACACTCACATTACAAACTCTCGAACAACACCGCTCAGAGGACAGCTTCTCTAGCGGCCAATAAGAAATAAATAGACATCAGTTTCTAATGTAAATGATGATATTATTCCACGACTACTTGCAATAATTTAAATCAAAACACACCAATGCATACAACACCAAGGATTCTAATTTATTGAGTCGACAATGTACAAATCATGGGCCCTATTTTCACGGACATAAATGATATGCAATGAACAAGTTGTCTTATTTCTTCAGTCCTACATGGTGCTTAACTTGTGGAATATAATCCAATAAAGAAAACTTCACACAAAGTTCCTAGGAGTACGAACAAACCAATGGCATTTTCATTTACTAGTGTGTCACTTCCCCATTTTCCTAATTAAGAAATGGGTAGTCTAGGTGACCAACAACTGTATCTTTAGTATAGAATGTCTCTCTATTGTAACCATTCAACAGTACATATACTTTGAAACTGTAGACCAAATCGGGGTTAGAGATGAAGAGCCAACCACACAATATCAAGTCTACGTCTCCATCAGCCAAACCCTTCATCCCGAGCCCTCGTGTAAAACTACCACTTGACATGAAAGTACCTCAATAAGCCCTTCTCCATGTTCTCATCATTGAGCTTCTTCATCCTCCTTTTCTTTGTCATAATTTTGTGTGCCATGGGCCATGAATCGAGGTTGAGTGACATGGAGATAGGCGAGTTTGCATCCTATCTTATTCTAAAACTTGTTTAGTCTCTTGATGACCACCAAGCCTAGATTAAGCAGATCAGAGTCTGTGGCATCCATGTGATCAATTGCCGGCGAGATTCTAACTCCCATTCAATTAGTGCCAACTTCTCCTGCCACCACTTTGACAATCTCCATTAAGAATTTGCATCTATTCTTGATTGATCCTCCAAATTTGTCCGTTCTATCACTGATCAAGTCCTTTAAAAATTCATCAATGAGGTAGCCATGGGCTCCTAAACTCAACGTCATCAAAACCTTAAGTGGAAATTGATTTGATTATTAATGCTTATGCGCAACAAACAAAGTACAAAAATCTCATTTGAAAGTTCATCATGGTATGATTATGGTCCATGGACTAACGTGCTTGAATGGCATTTTCCAGCTGCTCGACGATATTGCTCGATAACCTACCATACGTCATGTGTTTGGAGGGTTCTTGGTCTATGAGGAACATCAAAAGTCTTGTCAGGCATGATGATTCTCCCTTTGTCAGAAATAGATTGATTTGTTGATAAAATCGGCGTGCGTCCACCAAGTTGATAAACTAATACAATCACCATAACAATTCAATATTGTCAAAAACAAGGATTGAAGGTGAAACTCAATAAGCTAACATTGCCTCACTAGGAAAACAGTTAACTGCAAAGAAATTGTCAAATCTAATTTGTTCAATTTGAGGGAAAAAATATATTAGTACCATGATTGGTGGCATGACCAACGTGCCAAAATTGACAGAACATGATGCTGCCTTTTGGAATGAACAGCATCCACCACCTTCTTTCATGCTCCGACTTGCTCTTCAGTACAAATCCCAGGAGTACCTGGAAACCTGGTTTAACAACTTACATTTCTCAAAGTTAATGATCCTCCTATGATCCTAAACAAAGTTCATAGTACTTGCTGTCAAGCAATAAATAGGATTTATTTAGTTTTCTGTGCTCGGATGAACAACGGCATGCGCACAAATTTAATTCCTTTTTGCGCTATATACAGAAGACAGCCTGATCTTGGGACAAGAGGATACACGCGGCAGCCGTGTTGGAGATGAGGGTGCCTTCATTGATGAGAAAACCACCCTTGGTCGATCTTTCCGCATATTACTCTGCATGCGCCAGCAATGGGATCTCATTGATTGCTCGGCATCTCGTCATGGGCGCTAGCACTACCCTGTGAGAGAGTTCGAACTTGCCCATTTGGCATGAAGTGAAGAGGTTCGCGGCCATTTTGTGCGTAGCTTTGTATTCTTGTTAAGAGCGAACAACGAAGGTCGATGCTAATAGGGGGCCTGCGGATCCTCGATTATCAAAAAAAAAAAAAAAGTCGATGCTAAACGTACAATGGGGAAAGATTTGCAGACGTTGTGATATGAAGTTGATCTGTACTGCTTGTTGTTATTTCTGGTTCGTTGTTGCCATTCGAGCATTGCAGCAAAAACTGGGAAGCTTTGACGTAATTCAGTTTGAAAATACCAAGGTCGTCACACGTTGCTATTAGGACTCAATTGCATTTTTGTGACAAATTTTAGGATTTAATTGCACTCTTTAAATGTTTTAGGATTTAATTATACTTTTGTAATAAATTTTAAGACTTTCAATCGAGCTTTGCAAACTTTCCGATGACACTGCACGGATGCAAGCTTCTCTAGCGGCCAATAAGAAAAGTAATATGAACATGAGTCTCTATTGTAGATGATTATACTATTCTACAACTACTTTTAATAATCTCATTATAATACAACAACGCATACAAGATCAGACAAAGGATTATAATGTATTTAAAAAGATGGACATTTGATCATTCATCAGACTCGTAATCGAGTCAACAATTTACAAATCATGTGCCCGATTTTAACGGACACAAAGTATGTACAATGAACAAGTTGTCTTATTTCTTCCATTCTCCATAGTGCTTAATTTATACAACATAATCCAATAAGAGAAAAGTCCACACAAACTTCCTAGGAGTACGAGCAAACCCATAGCATTTTCATTTGCTAATGTGCCGCTTCCTTATTTTTCTGGTCAAGAAATGGGTAATCTATGTAACCGACAACTGGATCTTGAATATAAAATGTTTCTCTGTCGTAACTGTTCAATGGTGCATCAACCTTGAACCGGTGAACCAAATCGGGGTTAGAGATGAAGAGCCGACCATACAATATCAAGTCTGCGTCTCCATCAACCAGAGCCTTCATCCCGAGCTCTCGAGTGAAACCACCAGTCGACATGAAAGTACCTTGATAAGCTTTCCTCCAGGCTCTCATCAATCGAGCCTCTTCGTCCTCGCCTTCTTCTTCTGTGGGAGCAGCCATGAATCGAGGCCGAGTCACATGGAGATAGGCCAGTTTGGAGCCTAACTCGTCTTGAAACTTGTTTAGTCTCTCAATGATTGCTAGGCCTAAACCGAGCGGATCGGAGTCCGTGGCATCATTATAGTCGACTATCGGTGAAATTCGAACTCCCGTTCGATCAGCGCCAATTTCTCCAACAACCATTTTGATAATCTCCATCAAGAATCTACATCTGTTCTCAATCGATCCGCCAAATTCATCCGTTCTATCATTGATCGAGTCCTTTAGGAATTGATCAATGAGGAAGCCATGTGCTGCATGGACCTCAACCCCATCGAAACCTGAAATCAAAATTCATATGATCACGTACACATGCGTGACGAACTAAGTAAATAAAACTAATTTTTCATCTTTTCATCCATCATGGTATGACTATAATTCAAGGCCTAACCTGCTCGAATGGCATTTTTAGCTGCTAGTCGATGTTGCTCGATAACCTGCCATACTTCATGTGTTTGGAGGGCTCTTGGTTTGTGATAAACATCAAGACTCCTATCGGGCATGTGGATTTTCCATTTATCGGAAATAGATTGATTTGTAGACGAAATTGGTGCGGCTCCCCCAGGTTGATAAACTGATACAATCACCGTAATACGTCGATATCGTCAAAATCAAATCTAGATTGTTCAAGTTATTCTTAGGAAAACAGTCCAACAGGAAAAATAAATAAATAAATAAATAGTACCACGATTGGAGGCGCGACCAGCGTGAAACTCTTGACAGAAAATGATGCCGCCTTTGGAATGAACAGCATCCGCCACCTTCTTCCACGCTTCGACTTGCTCTTCAGTGTAAATCCCAGGACTACCCGGAAACCTGGTTTAACAACATAATTCAATGATCCTCCCATGATCCAAAACAAATTTTCTGTTACTTGCTGTCAAGCAATGATCTTGGGAGAAGAGGACGTACGCGGTGCCCGTGTTGGAGATGGCGGTGCCTTCTGCGATGAGAAGACCGCCCTCGCTTGCCCTTTGTGCGTAGTACTCCGCATGAGCCGGCAACGGAGTATCATCGACCGCTCTACATCTCGTCATGGGTGCCATCACCACCCTGTCACCACCACCACCAAGTTGAAATCGAGACGTGCAGAGTTATTCTGTACAGATCTGTGCGGACTATATACGATACCTGTGAGTCAGATCAAACTTGCCCATCTTGCATGGAGTGAAGAGGTTCGTGCCCATTTCGTGCGTAGCCATGTTAAGGATGAACAGGGACGGCCAACGCTAAAGATAACAATGGCCAAAATCAGAAGATGGTGCGAACTGAATTGAGGTGGATCTGCATCGCTCGTTTGGTATTTATAGTTTGCTGTTGCCATGGGAACCCTGGCAGCAGAATCGACGTAATTCATTACGTGGGTGCCAGGAGGTTGGGAAAGTCGAATTGCATTTTGGCCTTCTTTGACCTTCTTTCTCTTCGAGAAGAAAGCGTGCTTAAGAATGTCGGACCGACGGTGCACGGGGACGGAAAATCGGCGTAGTTCATGCCAAGGTTTCTACCCCAGCGTGGTTCTTACATTGACCTTTCAACATCTCATCACCTGCTGAGCAAAATAATAATAATAATCATAGGTTCCCTTACATTATGATAATGATAATAAAAATGAAACATTTCTCTTTGCTTCTCGATTGAGAAAACTCCAATTGACTTCCACCGTGCTTAATTATAATTTATGTATGAGATGATCACTTGATGATGTGCGAGAACAAGAGATTTGCACGCAACCTTGAGGTCGATTATGACTATATTCACGGATTTCCAATATCAAATTCGTAAAAAGAATCAAATTTTTGTTTTAACAATTCAATTATATTACGTATGATTAAAAATTATGAAAAGCTTTTTGCTTGTATCTATTCCAGATGTCGATATCGGGAATTATTTGTACCGCATCACTAGTCATAGTATGTGTATTGTGAAAAAGATTATTTTACTTTATCCCTTTTTTTTTTTTTTAAAGCCAAATTCGAGCGGTGTCACTAGGTCACTCTTGTGAGATTGAAATGTCATAAAATGGATCAATCGTTTTCTATTCTAATAGAATAAATCAAATCGAAAATTTCGTTGGATACTAAACATAAAATAAGTAAGTGGAGAATAGAAAACAAAGGATTATTCGCCTTCTTCTTCTTAGTCTTTTCTTTGACACAACATGCCATTGACACAATATGAGCCCCGTTGAAAATTTGCTATATATTGTTTTTTATTGTTCTATGTACAACCAATATTTTGAAAAGATGCAAATCTTTTTTCATCAGGTATGGCTAACCATTGCACTAAGAATCTTTTGAAGAGAAGAACACAAAAATAAGTGATTACTCTGCATATACGTATTGAAAATTTTATAATTTTCAGCATGGGATGAATGTAGACGTTGTAATAATACATTTATCAAAGGGAATAAAAACACGTATTTAAATAAATTCAAGAATGAACTGTTTTTATTGCTTATCTTTTGAGTTGCCATACTTCGTGCAAATTGTTGTGCTTTGTGCACATGCACTTTTATTTGCGTTGCGAGCATGTTTCTCATATTTGTGACTAGGGATTTGTGTTATTTCCATTCCCGTTACGTCATATGCCTTCTTATATTATGAATTAAACTTAGTATGAACAGTTTTTTTTTTTTTTTATACAAAGTGGTCTTAACTGGAAATATTAAAATGTTTGTGAAATTAATATACTTGCCAAAAAAAGAAAAAATCACTGATCGTGCCTCATGTAGTGGGCTTACTTCTTCCAACTGCCTGCGTGCAGAAGGCCCAATAAGCGATCTCCCAGGCCTAAGCCCACGTAGAAAAGCCCTGCTTCGTCCTCTGCGATTGCGTCGTCTTCCTCATCGCCGCCGGTGGAAATCCTAACCGCCATTACCATCTCGAGAAGAAACCAAAGACAAGAAGACAAATTTGAGACACCCTCCTTTGATTGGCGCGATGAGTTCTCGTTGATCACTGGGCTAATAACTAATTTCGGGAACTTTTCTAATATATCGGGCAATTGAGCCTTTCAGCAAATTCTTCACTTGAACTCTAAACTGAAAGATTAGCAGCGAATCTGATGGATTCGAAACCCGTTAGCGATAATGCTGCCGCCCCAAGGTTGGTTCATGCCGCTTCTTGGGTTTTTTATTTTATTATTTATTTATTTAATATTTGTTGTTTCTGCTAAATGAAGAATTGCATAGGCTGTCTGTGGATGGTCTTCTTTGCTGTTGTTTTTTTTCTTTCTTGGGCAATGGATGCTTTGTGCTGTGGCGTTGCAGGTGAGATTTGCACCTAAGGTCCGCCAGTTCGAAAGCCAAAACCTGCTTTTCTCAAGACGTATGGAAAAAAGCGTTTCTGGGTTCATCGCATTTTTCATTTTGTAACACTTACATGGCGCTCTTATATTTCAAATAAATTGTTCCCTTCCGTTTTTCCCCCGGACTCTTTTTCCACGTCCCGCTACAAACTCTCCAACAACCCAGATGGGTGTCACCTCTTACCTCCCAAAAAAGAAAAAAAAAAGCACATGAACATCGGTTTCCACCATAATTGATTATATTACTCAACGTATTTTTATTAATAATCAAAATATATAAACAAGTACAATACAAAAGAGAATTATAGTTTGTTGAACAAGGAGATATAATTATTCATCAGACTCTATGTAATTGACTCTATAATGTACAAACCATGTTCCCTCTTATCAAGGACATAAGGTATATGAAATGAACTAGTTGTCTTATTTCTTCGATCCTCCTTAGTGCTTTAATTTGTACAATGTAACCCAAAGTTCTCATGAGTACAAGCACACCAATAGCATTCTCATTTACTAGTGTGTCACTTCCCCATTTTTCTGGTCAAGAAATGGGTAATCTATGTAACCAACAACTGGATCTTGAGTATAAAATGTCTCTCTGTTGTAACCATTCAATGGTGCATCCACCTTGAATCGGTAGACCAAATCAGGGTTAGAGATGAAGAGCCGACCATACGATATCAAGTCTGCGTCTCCTCTAGCCAAAGCCTTCATCCCGAGCTCTCGGGTGAAACCGCCGCTTAACATGAAAGTACCTTGATAGGCTCTCCTCCAAGTTCTTATCAATCGAGCTTCTTCATCCTCCTCTTGTTCACCATAATTTTTCGTGCCATTGGCTGTGAATCGAGGTTGAGTCACATGGAGATACGTGAGTTTGGAACCTATCTCATTTTGGAACTTGTTCAATCTCTCGATGACCGATAGGCCTAGATTGAGGGGATCGGAGTCCGTGGCATCCATGTGGTCAATCGCTGGTGAGATTCTAACTCCCGTTCGATCAGTGCCAACTTCTTTTGCCACCACTTTGACGATCTCCATCAAGAATCTGCATCTATTCTCAATTGATCCTCCAAATTCGTCTACTCTATCATTGATTGAGTCCTTTAAGAATTGATCAATGAGATAGCCATGTGCTCCATGCACCTCAACACCATCAAAACCTAAAGCGGAAATTGATTTGATTATTAATACTTATGTGCAACAAACGAAGTAAATACAAGTAATTTTAGCATCTATCATGATATGATTATAGTTCATGGACTAACCTGCTCGAATGGCATTTGCAGCTGCTCGGCGATATTGCTCGATAACCTGCCATACTTCATGTGTTTGGAGAGCTCTTGGTTTGTGAGGAACATCGAGAGTCCCGTCGGGCATGATGATTTTCCATTTATCGGAGATGGATTGATTTGTCGACGAAATCGGAGCACCTCCATCGGGTTGATAAACTAATATGATCACCATTAAATAATACCAATTGTTGTTAGAAACAAGTATAGAAGGTGAAATTTAATAAGTTAACATTGCCAAAGTAGGAAAAAAGTATAACAGCAAAAACAGATTGTCAAATTCAAATAGTGCAGGTCGTGATTATGTGATATATGGGGGAGCTACAGAAATATTTGGTGGCGTCGGTTTGAGAAAATGAATTTAGTACCACGGTTGGAGGCACGACCAACGTGCCAAAGTTGACAGAAGATGATGCCGCCCTTGGAATGAACAGCATCCACCACCTTCTTCCATGCTTCGACTTGCTCTTCAGTGTAAATCCCAGGAGTACCTGGAAACCTGGTTTAACAACATTTTATTTCTCAAAGTTAAAGATCCTCCTATGATCCAAAGCGAAGTTCATATTACTTGCTGTCAATCAATTAATAGGGTATAAATAGCTTGCGGTGCTCAGGTGTACATCGGTATGTAGACAATTTCAGTTCCTTTCTGCGTCATATATAGAAGACAATATAGAAGACAGCTTGATCTCAGGACAAAAGGACGTACCCAGCGGCCGTGTCAGAGATGAGGGTGCCTTCGGTGATGAGAAAACCACCCTTGGTCGTTCTTTGCGCATAGTATTCTGCATGCACCGGCAATGGAATCCCATTGATCGCTCTGCATCTCGTCATAGGCGCTAGCACTACCCTGTGAGAGAGATCGAACTTGCCCATCTGGCATGGAGTGAAGAGGTTCGCGGCCATTTCGTGCGTAGCTTGTATTCTGTCAAGAACGAACAACAAGGATTGATACTAAGAATATGATGGTGAAGATTTGAAGACGGTGCGATGTGAGGCTGATCAATATTGCTCATCGGTTTTTATAGTTTGGTGTTGCCATTTGACCATAGCAGCAAGAACCGAGAAGATTCACCGTAATTCAGTTTGAATGGCGAGGTTTGATTTTGATATGACTAAGTCGTCGCATGTTGGGAAGGTCGAATTGCAATTTGCTTTCCTTAACCTCACTTTTCTCCTTGCAAAATTGTTTTAAAGATGTTGACGTATAGAACATGGGGTTCTAACGTTTCTTTATTTTCTTTATTACCCAATGGGATTCTTACGTTGACCGTTCAACATTTCATCGCCTGCTGGGCTGCTACGAAGTCGGTGGGCGGTTCGTTCCTCTTCATATAGAGCAATCAGTCTACGTTCCCTGTCCGGAGAATCTAATATTAATAAATAACAATATGTTACGTTATATCATTCATAATAATGATAATGACATTTTCCTCTTGGCTTTCTTGAGTGACTAGGACTCTTTGACTTCGAGTTCGTGTGATTAGAATTTCCCTGCCATGTGAGTTTTTTACTATACACGAGAAGAACAAAAAATATGGGCGGCATTTAGTTTTCAATTTGACCACGCCATCGACATCTCATGTAGGAAATCTCAAGGGGGAGACTAAGAATAGTCTCGACATGCAACTTTGTCTTCGCTTGAGTCGGGCCTCCTAGAGTCATGAGAACCGCAAAAGTAGCAAGGAGAGGTCCGGAGAGAGTCGGAATAAACCCGTGCCTTCATCTATTGCAACCTTATTTTATGGATAATATGGTGAGGATAGTGAATGATGTTAGGGGCTTGCCCCTGGTCCATGCCCAATTCTCGCACCCTTCAACATTTTGTGTCGTTCTCCATCAAGATGACGGAGCACTCAAAATTAAATAATATTTAGGTTTGAGCACTTCACTTCGCCCACAAGGGAGGACACTAACACATATGGGTTCACTATTCTTTTCTTTTTTTCTTTTCCCCACAAAGATATCAGTGCTTGATAGCGATGCTGAAACAAACCTGGTTTCATAAGTCAAGACCGAAGAAGTCATAGATTACCGTAACTCTTTTTCAATAGCTTTCTGTTTGGACCGATTAGTCTTAAGCATGTCGACATTGTATGCTCATATAGTGCACTTTAATATTTTGTGTTGTGTCTTGTTGAGGATTGCAAACATATGAAAATATATTATTGATGGACAATTGAATAGGGAGAGAGAGAAAGCAACTGATGCTACTCCTGAGAGAGATTGAACTTGCCCATTGACATGGAATGATGAGGTTCAAAGCACCATTGAGCGTAGCTTATATCCAACTAAGAATGAAAAAATCAAGAAGATGATAAAGCATAACATCGAGAACTGAAGATGGCAGGCGAAGTTGGTAAAAGAGAAGGTCACATCTGGCATAATTCCTTTTGAACAGACCAAGATGTCATTGCCATCTAGTATTTTTCTTATGCGCCATCTATATGTAATCTAACATACTTAATTCAAGTGACAACTGGATTGAGATTTTTTCACAAAATCTATTTGAGCTTGAAGCAAAGGGCCAAGCCGAACAGGCAAGGGGAGAAAAAATCTCGGTAAAAGCACAATTAATGTGGCACAAAGGAGAGAAATTCTAGAAGTATCAATCAAAATCACAAATAAATTTCTGGATATATTAAAACTAAGAGATTGACAACTTTTATAACGTAAGGCTCTTTTCATTCATCATAGTGATTTGATTATTAATATTCTCATTGGGTCTTATTTTAGATTCCTCACCTACCATTAACCATACAAAAAGAAGCTGGACTATAACATTGGAGATTGAAGAGAGAAAGCCCAGAAAAAAAAAAAAAACATAGAAAACAAAATAGTTCTGTTAAGAAACCTATGAAATCACTCTTTTAAAGCTATAATGCTCTCAAGATACAATTTAACCTCTCAAACTCTTTGAACATAAACAAAAGAAAATAGAATAACTTTACTAAGAAAAGGAGTATGCTTGTACAAGAATAACGAACCAATATGTCTTGTGTACAAGCACAATCACTCGATTGACATTGTTTAACTTCTGACATACATTTTGGTTGGAAATGTTAATATTAATTAAAATAAAATTCAAAATTGCTTAACCATAACTTTTCAAGTCCAATTAAGATTAAATATAATCAGGCGCATTCAATGGAAAATTTCCGCTTGAGTGCCCATGCTTTTAAAAAACAAAAACATGGTTGCTCTCATATTCAAACAAAATAGTTTCCTTCTTTTTTTCCTACGTGGGACTCTTTTTTATTTCCACACTCACATTACAAACTCTCGAACAACACCGCTCACGTGCCAGCTTCTCTAGCGGCCAATAAGAAATAAATAAACATCAGTTGCTGTTGCCATGCGAACCCTTGCAGCAGAATCGACGTAATACATTACGTGCATGCCAGGGGCTGGGAGAGTCGAATCGCAATTTGGCCTTCTTTGACCTTCTTTCTCTTCAAGAAAAAATCGTGTTTAAGAATGTCGTACCAACGGTGTACGGGGATGGAAAATCGGCGATATTCATGCCAAGGTCTCTTTCCCGGCGGTATGGTTCTTACGTTGACCGTTCAACATTTCATCACCTGCTGAGAAAAAAATAATAATAATAAGCATATGGTTCCCTTACTTTATAATAATGATAATTAAAATGAAACTTTTCTCTTTGCTTCTTGATCGAGAAAACTCTAATTGACTTCTACCGTGCACAATTATAATTCATCTGCGAGATGATCACTTGATGATGTGCGAGAACAAGAGGTATGGACGCAACTTTGATTTCAATTTGGACCATGCCGTAGACATCTCGTGTAGCAAATTTTCAAGGGGGATCATTGCACAAAAATGTCATTTTTTATTGTTCTATGTACAATCGACATATTAAAAAGATGAAAATCTCTTTTCATTAGGTATGATTAACCATTGCACTAAGAATCTTTTTAAGATAGGAACACTAAAACAAGTGGTTACTCTGTATATATGTATTGAAAATTTTCTAATTTGAGCATGTGATGATCGTAGAGGTAATACATTCATCGGAGGGAATAAAGAGTATTTATATAAATTTTGGAATGAACTGAATAATCGACATTGTGACTTATTCTAATTCCATCTCTATGATCTCGGGAAAAAATATTTAAGTGAATTTTTCTTTTTTATTGCTTATCTCTTGAATTGCCATGCTTCATGCAAATTGCCGTGCTTCGTGCACATGCACTTTCATTTGTGTTGCGAGCGTGTTTCTCGTATTTGCAATCCGGGATTCGCATTATTTCCATTCCCGTTGCATCATATACCTTATTATATTATGAATTAAACTTAGTATGAACGATTTTTTTATACAAAGTAGTCTTAAATGGAAAAATCAAAATGCTTGTGAAATTAATATACTTGCCAAAAAAAAAAAAAATCACTGATCGTGCCTCATGTAGTGGGCTTACTTCTTCAAACTGCCAGCGTGCAGAAGGCCCAATAAGCAAGTCTCCAAGGCCCAAGCCCAACGTAGGACAGCCCAGCTTGGTCCTCTGCGATGGCCTCGTCTTCCTCATCGCACCTGGTAGAAACCCTAACCGCCATTACCATCTTGAGAAGAAACCAGAGAAGAAAAGACAAATTTGCGACACCCTCCTTTGATTGGCGTGATCACTAGGCTGATAACTAATTTTGGGAACTTTTCTAATTTATCGGGCAATTGAATCTTTTAGCAAATTCTTCACTCGAACTCTAAACTAAAAGATTAGCAGCCGAATTTGATGTATTCGAAACCCATTAGTGATAATGTTGCTGCCCCAAGGAAAGTTGGTTCATGCTGCTTCTTGGATTTTTTATTTTATTATTTATTTATTTAATATTTGTTATTTTGCTAAATGGAGAACTGCATTGGCTGTCTGTGGATGGTCATCTTGGCCATTGTTTTTTGTTTCTTGGGTAATGGATGCTTTGTGCTGTAGCTTTGCAGGTTAAGATGTTTTTTGAGGCTGAGATTCCTAGATTAGCATCGGAGCCGGGTTAAGGTGGATCCTGGTGCATTCTAAAAGGATCTTAGCTGTCCCATATCGCTTGGGAGAAGCTCTCTAGCCTACTTTATAACCGTTGTGGCTCCCCTCACCTCTCGAGACGTCTTTTGAGGCTGAGACCTCCAGATATAGGGCTTCTCCCAAGCGATGTGGGAGAGCTAAGATCCCTTTAGCATGCACCCAGATCCACCTTAACCTGGCTCTGATGCCAATCTGGGGTCTCAACTTCAAAAGACCTCTTGAGAGGTGAGGGTAGCATGCACCCATGAATGGATCTAGACTTAGAATCAGGGAAAGACGGAGTCAATTTCCTGCAAGTATGCCTTCGCACAGTGGGCGAACCTCTTCGTTCAAGCCCTTCGGGGATAGCCTTTTAGCAAGAAGCCACTTTGACATTTAGTTCAGAGCCTAAAGACACTCAGAGATGCCAGGATGATAACGTTTCTAACTATCCGAACTGCATTTCTCAAAGGATCCTACTAGGCTGGAAAAGAATAAAGAATTTAGAAATACATTGAGAGGGTTTCACAAAACACTCACTTTACTTCGAGGGACTTTGCCAAACACATTACATCCTCCTTGGCTTTTATAGACATTGGGAAGTCACACACATACAAGGACCATGCTCACGGGTCCTAAAATAGACAGAGCCTCCAAAAACTTTTGGTAGGGAATTATTTCGGTGATATGAATAGTAACAGTGATTTTCCTAGCTTACTGCTACAATGACTTGCTACAGTGATCTGCTACAGTCACCGGTCTCGTCCATCACGAGCATTGTAGTCATAGTCTGAGTCATCAGAACTATGTATTGCCAGAAGATGTTCTTCATACTTTTGCTCAAGTCCTGCAAGTGAATTTGGTGAGAGAATTTGGTTTGAAGAGAGAATTTAGTTTGAAGAGGATGTTTCCTCTTGATTCTAGGAGGAGCCTGTAGTGTTGGTAGGAATGCTTGGCCGAGGCCAATTGGATGGCTGAGCATAATAGGATGTGTCCATGCCTAAAAATAAGGACAAAGGTCCCTGATCATAGGGGTCTTGGGAAAGAGGACCTCCCCATTGTGCATAAGGGTCTTGCAAGGACTGTGTAGGATCATCTGTGTCTATCATTTCTTGCTCTTGTGATGATACAGCTTGTTTGAATTCCTCGAGTGCTTCTTTGGCTTTTGCTATAATGATCCCCTGCAATTGGTACATTATAGTTCCATACATCTTCATGAATGATTTTATTTTCTTGGCACAAAATTCTTTGGAGTTCTTGGTACTGGTGTTCACAGCAACCAACAGGTCTTGGAAAAGATTTATAAATCCGAGCTTCTGTGAGGTGTGGTTGAGGTTTATAGGATATGATACCTATAATCTGTGGAGCATCAGTGATATTACCATTGTTCTTTACAAAAGCCCATAAGAATAGAATAGTGTGGACTTTAGGGTTTGGTTGGATGGTTCTCAATTCTTGCTGTAAGAGCTGCTTCTAGTGACTGGGAGGATAAAACCAATTAAGGAAGTTTAAGAGGTTTCTATCATTTTCCCTTTCAATGTTTCGGCCGAGTTTGAATATCCTAGTGAGGTTGGCAATAAATCTTTTGGTTGGAATCTCAATAGCTCTTAAGTACTTATTGGTTAAGTACCATAATAACCATCACAACCGATTAGAGAAGTCTTCTTCCTTCCAGATTAAAGGATGTATAAACGGATAGTCCGAGTTTAACCCAAAATGATAAAGAATTGAACCTCCATGGAATCTGAATAGAACTGTGTGGCATTGCCACATGAGGTTTTCCATGTTTTTAGTGAGGTTGTCATTCTGGACTTGTTCGACAATCTCCTGGGGGTATCACCAGCTTAGCCAATCTCGTATTCTTTCAATCTTATATTTTTCATTGTGATGAAGAGTATGGAAAGCATGCCTCATGATATACATGTTGATTTCTGCTGATGCTTTTGGTCTTGATAAGAAGTCAGCAAGTACGTCCTTTTTCCCAGCAATGTGTTTGGTTTCAAAAGAATATTTTGAAAACCATTCGGCCCATCAAAGCAGTTGAGAATTTGGGATCTGCTTCTATTTAAACTTGGTCATCTAAGGAAAAAATGTCATGTCTAATTCTACAAGGAAGTGATGGCTAATGAGATGGAATTCGAACTTTTTTATGCCATTTTTTTACCACCAAGATTTATTTGAAAGTGAAACGATAAAACATTTCCGCTTGGGAAATTTTTTCACTTTTATAGGCACACAGATGTCCCTTACCTTTAATTTCTTCGAATAGGATAGCTGCCCAGTATCCATCACTGGCATCAATCTGGAGAATTCTCTTTCAAGCAATGGGGGAAGAGTCTGTATAGTCTCCTTAAGTTCAGCGACTATTTTAGTCTGAAGTTTTCCCTAAGGTGGGGGATTTTTCTTCAGCATTGACTGCAGTGGAATCAGCAGTTTGGCAATATTTGGAATAAAGACTCTGAGATAATTAATTATCCTAAGAAATTGTTGAACATGTTTTGTCGTAAAGTTCTCTTCAGGAAATTTTAACAATTCTGAGCAATGTGTGGCCCTGGATAGTATATCCCTTTGTTAAGGTGCATACTAAGAAATTCGATTTCTGTTTGGGCAATATTCATCTTTATTTGAGAAAACATAATCCCATGTTTTTTCACGATTTCTGCAAACTGCCCAATGGCAATGGGATTCTTCATCAAGGCTATAGAGCATAATATATATTGCTGCGCTTGACAAGATGGGTTGGAAAATTTGACACATGGCTTTCTGAAATAGGGATGGTGCCACCTTTAAGCCAAAAGGAAGAACTTTCCATTGAAAATGTTGGTTCGGGATGCAAAACCCTGTTTTGCGTCTATCTCCAGGATGGATGCCCAATTGCCAAAATCCGGCTTTGAAATCGAATTTGGAGTAGATGTGGGCTTTGAATAATCCAGGAAAGAGGGAATTTCTTGAAGGTAAAGGGAATTTGTCACCTTGAAGGAAGAGATTAAGAGGCTGATAGTTTATTATCAGTCGCATTTTCCCTCTATTTTGCTCGGCACGCTTATTGATATAAAAGGCTTCCTAAGCCCATTGAGAATTGAAGATTTCAATAAGGCTTTGTTGTAACAATTTTGAGCATTTCTTCTGAGCAGCAACCAGATGTTCTGGATTCATTCCCATATGACTCGCCTTGGTTGGATTGATGTCTTCATTCTTTTTTAAGGGAAGGCAAACAAAGAATTCCGGATTTTTTTCATAAAGGATGAGAACATTTTTGGGAGAATTCAGAATGAGATTCTGAACAAGATTCTAACAGCTTCTGCATTATCGGATCTAACAAATTCATTTGGATGGAAAAAAAGTCTTTGGATATTGACAAATTCAGAGAATTGATCCTTATACTTAAAACCGTTTCCAAGAATGATATGAACCTGAGAAATCTGAGTAATAATGTCCCAACCAATGATCAAATCTTTATTGAGAAGACTGGATCCAAAATTTTTTGTAGTTATGGAACACTGGGGAAAAAACTGAATAGTTACTAGAGTAGTTCTTACATTCGTAGAAAAAGTATCTCCTGATGCAAAATTAAAATATTGAATACAGGAAGTCTAATATTCTTCAGGAAGTATTTTAGTGTATAATATTGAACAACTTTCACCGGTGTCTATGAGAGTAATGACGGTGGTAGGCTTGGCAAACTTTCAAGTGAAGATTTTCATAGGAAAATGAGGACAATAGATTTGGCTTAAAAATATGTCAAGGTTTTGTTCTGATGAAGTGAGGGATATGTGAAAAATGTCTTCGGAATCTGAATTTGAATCAGTTTCATTGGGAGTCTGGTAACAAGGAATGACACAAAGAGTTTGTTCAGATGGTTCTTCATCCGCAAAGAATAGAGATTCAATATTATCATTTTCAAGTGAACTACTTGTCTTATTCTCTATGTGATATATCAAATGATTCTGACATTTTCTTCCCTAGGGGCAATTTTTAGCGAAATGGCCATTTTGATTGCACATGAAGCATCAAGTTGATTTATTGTGGCTTGAGCAATCCTTACATTTGCGTAGGAATCGCCATTTCTTCTTTCTCCGGAAGTGCTTAGAGCCATGTCTAGATTTCTTTATCCAGAATTTCTTAAAGTACTTCTTCTTTCTTGAAGACTTTCCACAAGAGCCATCATAGTCTCTTTTGGAGAATTTGATCTTCAGCTCCTAGTGAGAGCAGGCTTTATCTAGTTCTCTGTTGTCCGTGAGATAGGTTTTAACCATTTGGCGCTTCAAACATAAATGTTTTAAGCATAGATGGATCTCTTGTTGTATTTCTCCTAAAAGAATATCCATAATTCTTCTTTGTCTACCGAGAAAAGATTTCTCAACCTGCTGGGATAACTCTTTGGGGATGGAAGTCAGGAAGATTTGCTTTAGGTTTGGATCAACTCCAATACCATAGAAAAGTTTGAGCATTTCTCAATAATGTTTATCGAGATGCTTTTTTTGAAGAGAGCAACATTTTCTTTCAAAGAATTCTCTCCTTTTGAGCTCATGAAGGTTAGAAGGTTTTCCAATAAAAAAAATGATATAAGAGGGAAATGGCATGGCTGAAATGTGGTGAAAGTAAAAATTGAACCTGGTCTTGTTCTGTCACCGATTGCCACCAATGTTTGAGACTTCTCATAAACCTTGTGACAAAACCAAAAAGGACATCATATTTATCATGATTGGTAAGAGCTTGGACATTTAACCAAGTATGAAATTCCTCAAATCTTTCTAACCATTTGGAATAGGGAATATCGTCAACAGTGAAAAACTATTTGGAGGAAGTGGTCATATTCGAGAGAATGATTGTTTGCTTGAACCACATCTAGTTCGAAGGGTTGGATTCCATATCCCGATCCTGGAGGGTCGGCCATGAATATTGATGACGTTACCAGCATAATAGGGAAGGAGTCAAGGTCGGGGATTGAGAAGGATGAAGAGGTTGAAGGAGATAGTGAATTTGACTCGGTGTCGAATTGTTCGGAAAAACCGATTATGCTAGAATTTGGTCTTTTGAAGTGACATGATCTGGCTGTTCTTCCTGATTGCTTAGATCTTTCAAAAAAGATTCTAATGGATTTGATAGCATCATTTGGCTTGGCTTTTCCTTTATAACAAGCAGGGATTCTTCAGGCATCTTCTATTTTCCCTTTTCTTTCCTTATTCGATCAAGTTCTTTGAGGTGATTTCACATGTCTACCACATCTGTCTTATCTTGTTTGATAGGAATGTCTGTAAGGGCAGCAAAGATAGATGTATTCTGAGGTGGTGGAAGCGAATGTTCTGTCCGCACCGTAGTTGGAAATGGCTTGAAAGGATTGGACATTCCTTCTTCAAAGAGTTGGATCTGTCTTTTGAGCTTTTCTATTTCCGCCTTGGGACTTTCAAGATGATGATTTCCCAAATGTTGTCCGGATTCTAAGGCATTAAGCCTCTTTTGGAAGTCCGAAAGCATCTTCTTGGTGGTTTCATCATATCTTCGAAAATCTCGTTGCACATTCACAATTTTGGAGTCAATTGCTTTAAACGCATTGTTGTGTGCTAAAAGAGTCTCTGATTGCCAATTCAGGACGGCTTCAGCAACAGCAGTTCTTTTCTGTCTTCCATGTTCATCCTCATCAGTGGGGGCAGGTATTTTGGGAACATGCAGATATCTGCCTTGTGGATCAATGAATTCTTCTAAAGCAGGGAATGAAAGTTGCGAGTTTTCACGTACAAGAGGAGGAAAATCTGCCTCTCAAAACATAGCAATGGAAGAGTTAGGTGATGTTGCTTGTGGAATTTCGAGTGAGTAGGAATGCTTTTTTGTCCACTTTAGGATTGACTTATAAAACGAGGAAATGGATTATTTCTTCAGAGGAGGAGGTGATGGTGGTGACGGTGGTGGATCCGGTGAAATCGAGGGTGGAGCAGTGAACTCTAGTGGTGGAGTTGGAGCATAAGAAAACCATAAATTGAAATTTATCACACTCACCAAGAGTATCAATGGAAGAGTCTCCATTTAAGTACCTTTGGTACATAGTATCTTTTGACTTTCTGTGCTTCTGTCAGGGTTTTGCATATGGGTCTACTTCGTCGGGAGAATTTGTACAATAGGAATATTGATAAAAAGGATTCCATAAGCAGTGACCACATTTGTCTTATATTTCAAATAAATAGTTCCCTTCCGTTTTCCCCCGGACTCTTTTTTCCATGTTCCCGCTACTAACTCTCCAACAACCCATATGGGTGTCACCTCTTACCGGTGAAAAAAAAAAAGCACATGAACATCGGTTTCCACCATAATTGATTATATTAAATTATGTATTTTTATTAATAATCAAAATATACGAACAAGAGCAATACAAGAGAGAATTATAGTTTGTTGAACAAGGAGATATAATTATTCATCAGACTCTACGTAATTGACTCTATGATGTACAAACCATGTTCCCTGTTGTCACGGACTAAGGTATATCCAATGGACTAGTTATCTTATTTCTTCGATCCTCCTTAGTGCTTTAACTTGTACAATGTAACCCAAAGTTCCCATGAGTACAGACACACCAATAGCATTCTCATTTACTAGTGTGTCACTTCCCCATTTTCCTGGTCAAGAAATGGATAATCTATGTAACCAACAACTGGATCTTGAGTATAAAATGTCTCTCTGTTGTAACCATTCAATGGTGCATCCACCTTGAATCGGTAGACCAAATCAGGGTTAGAGATGAAGAGCCGACCATACGATATCAAGTCCGTGTCTCCTCCAGCCAAAGCCTTCATCCCGAGCTCTCGGGTGAAACCGCCGGTTAACATGAAAGTACCTTGATAAGCTCTCCTCCAAGTTCTCGTCAATCGAGCTTCTTCATCCTCCTCTTGTTCGCCATAATTTTTCGTGCCATTGGCTGTGAATCGAGGTTGAGGCACATGGAGATATGCGAGTTTGGAACCTATCTCATTTTGGAACTTGTTCAATCGCTCGATGACTGCTAGGCCTAGACTGAGTGGATCAGGATCCATGGCATCATTGTGGTCAACTACTGGCGAAATTTTAACTCCCGTTCGATCAGTGCCAACTTCTTCTGCCACCACTTTGACAATCTCCATCAAAAATCTGCATCCATTCTCAGTTGATCCTCCAAATTCATCTACTCTATCATTGATTGAATGCTTTAAGAATTGATCAATGAGATAGCCATGTGCTCCATGCACCTCAACACCATCAAAACCTAAAGTTAAATCGATTTGATTATTAATACTTATGTGCAACAAACGAAGTAAATAAAACTAATTTAAGCATCCATCACGATATGACTCTAGTTCATGGATTAACCTGCTCGAATGGCATTTGCAGCTGCTCGGCGATATTGCTCGATAACTTGCCATATTTCGTGTGTTTGGAGAGCTCTTGGTTTGTGAGGAACATCGAGAGTCCCGTCAGGCATGATGATTTTCCATTTATCGGAGATGGATTGATTTGTCGACGAAATCGGAGCGCCTCCATCAGGTTGATAAACTAATACAATCACCATTATATAATACTAATTGTTGTTAGAAACAAGTATAGAAGGTGAAATTTAATAAGTTAACATTGCCAAAGTAGGAAAAAAGTATAACAGCAAAAACAGATTGTCAAATTCAAATAGCGCAGGTCGTGATTATGTGATATATGGGGGAGCTACAGAGATATTTTGTGGCGTCGGTTTGAGAAAATGAATTTAGTACCACGGTTGGAGGCACGACCAACGTGCCAAAGTTGACAGAAGATGATGCCGCCCTTGGAATGAACAGCATCCACCACCTTCTTCCATGCTTCGACTTGCTCTTCAGTGTAAATCCCAGGAGTACCTGGAAACCTGGTTTAACAACATTTTATTTCTTAAATTTAAAGATCCTCCTATGATCCAAAGCGAAGTTCATATTACTTGCTGTCAAGCAATGAATAGGGTATAAATAGCTTGCGGTGCTCAGGTGTACATCGGTATGTAGAAAATTTCAGTTCCTTTCTGCGTGATATATAGAAGACAGCTTGATCTCAGGACAAAAGGACGTACCCAGCGGCCGTGTCAGAGATGAGGGTGCCTTCGGTGATGAGAAAACCACCCTTGGTCGTTCTTTGCGCATAGTACTCTGCATGCACCGGCAATGGAATCCCATTGATCGCTCTGCATCTCGTCAAAGGCGCTAGCACTACCCTGTGAGAGAGATCGAACTTGCCCATCTGGAAGGGAGTGAAGAGGTTCGTGGCCATTTCGTGAGTAGCTTGTATTCTGTCAAGAGCAAACAACAAGGATTGATACTAAGAATATGATGGTGAAGATTTGAAGACGGTGCAATGTGAGGTTGATTGATATTGCTCGTCGATTTTTATAGTTTGGTGTTTCCATTTGAACATAGCAGCAAGAACTGGGAAGATTCGCCGTAATTCAGTTTGAACATGGCAAGGTTTGATTTTGATATGACTAAGTCGTCGCGTGTTGGGAAGGTCGAATTGCAATTTGCTTTCTTTAACCTCACTTTTCTCCTTGCAAAATTGTTTTAAAGACGTTGACGTATAGAATATGTGGTTCTAACGTTTCTTTATTTTCTTTATTGCCCAACGGGGTTCTTACGTTGACCGTTCAACATTTCATCGCCTGCGCCGCTGCTACGAAGTCGGTGGGGGGTTCGTTCCTGTTCATATAGAGCAATCAATCTATGTTCCTTGTCCAGAGAATCTAATATTAATAAATAATAATATGTTGCGTTATATCATTTATAATAATGATATTGACATTTTCTCTTGGCTTTCTTGGGTGACCAGAACTCTTTTGACTTCGACTTCATGTTATTAGAATTTCCCTGCCATGTGCTTTTTTATTATGCACGAGAAGAACAAAAAATTGGACGGAACGAGGTTGCTGTGGTGTAGTGGTTATCACGTTAGTCTTACACACTATAGGTCCCCAGTTCGATCCTGGTAAGCAACATTCATTTCTCTTTCTTTACCAAAAAAAAAAACAAAAAATTGGACGGCATTTAGATTTCAATTTCAACTATGCCATTGACATCTCATGTAGGAAATCTCAAGGGGGAGAATAAGAATAGTCTCAACACGCAACTTTGTCTTCAATTTCAACTATGCCATTGACATCTCATGTAGGAAATCTCAAGGGGGAGAATAAGAATAGTCTCAACACGCAACTTTGTCTTCGCTTGAGTCAGGCCTCCTGGAGCCATGAGAACCGCAAAAGTAGCAAGGAGAGGTCTCTCAACACGCAACTTTGTCTTCGCTTGAGTCAGGCCTCCGGGAGCCATGAGAACCGCAAAAGTAGCAAGGAGAGGTCTAGAGAGAGTCGGAATACGCCATTGACATCTCATGCGGGAAATCTCTAGGGGGAGAATAAGAATGAGAGAATAAGAATAGTCTCAACATGCAACTTTGTCTTCGCTTGAGTCAGGCCATGAGAACCGCAAAAATAGCAAGGAGAGGTCTAGAGAGAGTCGGAATAAACCCTTGCCTTCATCTATTGACTATTTTTTTTTTTTCTTTTTCCCACAGAGATATAAATGCTTGATAGCGATGCTGAAACAAACATGGTTTCACTATTCAAGACTAAAGAAGTCGTAAATTACCGTAACTCTTATTCAATAGCTTTTTGTTTGGAGAGATCAGTCATAAGCATGTCAAACTTGTATGCTCATATAGCTCACTTCAATATAGCATGTTGTGTCTTGTTGAGGATTGCAAACACATGAAAATATATTATTGATGAATAATTGAATAGGGAGAGAGAAAACAACTTATGGTACTCCTGAGAGAGATTGAACTTGTCCGTTGACATGGAATGATGAGGTTCAAAGCCATTGAGCGTAGCTTATATCCAACTAAGAATGAACAAACCAAGAAGATGATAAAGTATTACATCGAGAACTAAAAGATGGCAAGCGAAGTTGGTAAAAGAGAGGTCAAATCTGGCATAATTCCTTCTGAATAGACCAAGATGTCATTGTCATCTAGTATTTTTCTTATGCGCCATCTATATGTAATCTAACATACTTAATTCAAGTAATGACTGGATTGAGATCTTTTCACAAAATCTATTTGAGCTTGAAGCAAAGGGCCAAAACGAATGAGCAAGGGGGAGAGGAAATTTCGGTAAAAGCACAATTAATGTGGCACAAAGGGAGGGAAATTCTAGAAATATCAATCAAAATCACAAACAAATTTCTGGATATACTAAAACTAAGAGATTGACAACTTTTATAACATAAGACTCTTTTCATTCATCATTGTGATTTGACTTTTAATATTCTCATTGGGTCTTATTTCAGATTCCTCACCTACCATTAACCATATGAAAAAAGAAGCTGGACTATAACATTGGAGATTGAAGAGAGAAAGCCCAAAAAAAAAAGTCATAGAAAACAAAATGATTCTGCTAAGAAACCCATGAAATCACTCTTTTAAAGCTATAATGCTCTCAGGATACAATTTAACCTCTCAAACTCTCTGAACATAGTTCATCTCTCGTTTATGTGGAGTTCTCTCTACCGCTCTGGTAGTCTTCTTCTTCCTTTCAAACCCAATTTCATCGTCTTCCTTAAGCTTCGGCTTCACTGCAACTACTTTCATCCCTCTATCCCTCAATTACTTCCATGACGCCCTCCATTTTCTTCAATTTCCACCCTCCCTCCTTCCCTTTTACGTTATCTCTTCATTTTCACACTTCGCTCTTTTCGTTTACTGCCTTCTTCGATGGTTCAATCTACGTCTTGCATGTCCATCTACCCACTTCTCTTATGACAACCTCTGGTCCTACATGCAACCTCCTGGCGATCATCTACATTGATTTCACTCTAGAAGTTGTTTCCCCCGTCGCGACGATGGACCCAATTGAAGATGCCCGAGTCGCTGCATTATGTAGCCGCTTAGGTAAACTGTGGACATCTACTGCAATTGAAACCTGGGACGATGCTCCTCCTGCAACCACAATACAAGAATGTAAGTTAACCCTTGTCGGCAAACTCCTAGCAACTTCAACTGTCAATCTTCCTGCTTTTCAGCAAACTATGAAAAAAGCCTGGCGGATAGACAATGTAAATGTAGCTCAAAGAGAAGAAGGTTTCTATGTTTTCAAATTTACCTCAGAAGCTGACAAACAGAAGGTTCTTGACAATGGGCCCTGGTTATTCACTAACAACTTACTTCTCCTCAAGCCTTGGGCTCCTAATACACCCTTACACTACTATAACTACACAACCTGTGCATTTTGGTTACAAGTTTTAGGCTTACCCCTAGAGCGCTGCACTGAGCGTTTCCTCCGACGAATCACTCAGGATATTGGCCAACCTCTTGAGGTCAGAATTGATGCCAAAGAAGGACTTACATCCAGAACGGTTAGAGTTAAAGTTGAACTTCCCCTCAAAGAACCTCTCAAACCAGGCAAACTCATATGTGTTGAAGGAAAAAAAATTTGGATAGATTTCCGTTATGAACGGTTACCACACTTCTGCTATTCCTGTGGTGTCTTAGGACATTATGCTTCATATTGCAAGGCAATTCCATATGATGAAACTCAGTTTGACAGGAGGGACAACATGTATCATGGACAATGGTTGCGTGCTGAAGTTAATGAACATAGTCCCTATTGGCAGACTTTTTATGATTTTCAACCTGATTCAGAAGACATTGATGAAACTATACCTGAAACACCTCAGCCAGGGCTACTGTTACTCCCTCCTGCCCTTGTACAGATGGAAACTCAACCTCTTCCTACAATGACTCAACCTGCTCAGAATATACATACCTTATCTGCTAATAGTCCTCATGCTACACTTCCTTCCAACACTGACAAAAAGACCTATCCTGCCCAAGCAAACATATCAGAGGTCAAAGTTCTTCACAATATGGCAACTACATCCAAAAAACCTACTCACTCTCGCTTGCAGGCTCAAACAACTCAGTTAAAGAAAGCAAAGAAGCGTCCTATTTATCTTGACACTTTGGATGAAAGCACTCTGTTAGACACCCCTGTTTTCCAGGTTCACAGGGACTATGAAG
This sequence comes from Eucalyptus grandis, assembly GCF_016545825.1. Taxonomy (NCBI): domain Eukaryota; kingdom Viridiplantae; phylum Streptophyta; class Magnoliopsida; order Myrtales; family Myrtaceae; genus Eucalyptus; species Eucalyptus grandis. The sequence continues at coordinate 45,406,899 of NC_052619.1, read as the reverse complement.
GGGCTGTGGTGGCTTGCCCAAATAAGCCACCAACTACCAAATGAAGATACTAAGCTGGAACTGTCAGGGATTGGGCAACTCCCTGACAGCTCGTGCTCTTAGAGCCCTGGTATCATGACAAACCTGATATCATTTTTTTGATGGAAACTCGCAATCAACAACCAGTCATTGATCAGATCCAACGCAAGCTTAACTACAGTAATCGTTTTTTGGTTAACCCTCAAGGCATGTCTGGAGGGATGGTCCTTTTTTGGCAAGACCATATTTCTCTTCATGTTTTAACCCACTCTTCTCACTTTATCGACAATGTCTGTTTTGATAACAGGGGAGTTTCTACTATGTGTCTCACTATTCTGCATGCTCCTCCTATTTATCATCTCAGACAACTATTTTGGGCTGAATTGAGACAACTCTCATACTCTCACACTCAACCTTGGGTGTGTTTAGGAGACTTTAATGAAGTTTTGCATCACTGGGAAAAGGTAAGTAAAAAACCTGCCGAACCTTACCGTCTACAATCATTTCAGGATTTGCTTCAAGATTGTTCTTTGATGGACTTAGAGACTAAAGGTTGCGCCTACACTTGGAGCAATAACCGAGATGGCCAGGAGTTGGTTAAAGAAAGACTTGATCGAGCTCTTTGCACTATTGACTGGCGATTAACATATCTAACAGCATAGGTTGTGGCTTTCCCTGCCATAGGGTCAGACCACAGCCCGCTTCTTTTATCCACTCATATAAAATCAGGAAGGGGAGGAAGAAGGTTTACCTTTGAATCATTATGGCTTGAGCATGAGGATTGTCAAGAAGTAGTACAGGATGCCTGGTCCCTTCCATCTCATAGTGCACCTTCCATATCCCATAAGATTCGGGCAACAACTAGGGCTTTAACAAAGTGGAGCAGATCCACTTTTTCTGCGAACCATAGCCAAATTGCTCTTCTCCAGCAACAGCTTCAGCAATACACCAATCAACCTGCAGGAAATTATGACACACACACAGTTAGAGCTCTAAAAGATCAAATTCAAAAATGCTGGTCTCAGGAAGAACAATATTGGGGAATGAGGTCCCGTATTAAATGGATGCGATGGGGAGACAGAAACACTCGCTTTTTCCATGCAACCACAGTTCAATGAAGAAAAAGAAATCGTATTAGCATCTTAAAGAATGAGAATGACGAGTGGATTCGAGACATTGACCAGCTGAAGCATCTCACCCACTCCTTCTTCAATCGGCTTTATACCTCCTGCGGCCATCGAGATTTTCAACCTATCCTATCACAATGTCCTCAGCTCATCACAGTAGAAATGAACTCATCCTTAACAGCCGACCTTACTCGAGAAGAAGTCAAACTCGCCACATTTCAATTAGGTGCTACATCTGCCCCAGGACCTGATGGTTTAAATGGTCTATTTTACCACAACTACTGGCATATTATTTAGGAAGACGTTTTCACAACAGTCCACGACTTTTTCACTTCAGGCCATCTACCACCAGAAATTAATCGCACAACCATCTCTCTAATTCCAAAAATTCCCAACCCAGAAAGGTTAGATCAATTCCGCCCTATCAGCTTGTGCAACTTCATTTACAAGATCATTTCCAAAGTGTTAGTTAATAGATTAAAACCCTGGTTGCCTCAACTGATTTCCAAAGAATAGAGTGCTTTTATACCGGGTAGACAAATTCAAGACAACGTCCTCCTTGTTTAGGAGGTTATACATCAGCTGAAGACCCACAAACGAAAGAAACACTTCCAAGCTATTCTTAAATTGGACATGCAGAAAGCTTTTGATAGGGTAGAATGAGACTTTTTACAAGCTTACCTTTGCAGATTGGGATTTCACCAACGGTGGGTTATGTGGCTGATGCAATGTGTTACTACTTCTTCTCTCAGTGTTAAGTTCAATGGTGACTTACTATCCTATTTCCAACCATCTCGAGGACTCCGACAAGGCGATCCCCTCTCTCCATACCTATTTATCCTCTTGGCCAATCTTCTCTCCACCCTCATCTCACAAGCAATTGATATAGGTAATCTACGAGGTATTACTTTTAATAGAAGTTGTCCCACTTTATCTCAGATGTCATCTTTTTTCTCAATGGAACAATCACTGAATGTCAGAATTTATCAAGCATTTTAAATCAGTATTGTCTAGCTACAGGTCAAGCAATCAATCGGAACAAGTCTGGATTATATCTTTATAAATTCTGCCCTCACCCCTTTAAGACAAACCTAGCTCATGAATTACGCGTTCCTCTGCTGGATAAAACTGGTAAGTACCTTGGCCTTCCATCTGATTGGGGATCCTCTAAGAATGATATGTTTGCCTGGATATTAAGTAGAGTTAATTCTAAGCTGGAGGGCTGGAAAGAACATCTAATTTCCAAAGGGGGGAAAGAAATCCTGCTGAAATCTGTGGTTCAGGCTCTACCTCAGTATGCTATGATGACATTCAAGGTTCTAGTTTCTATTTGTAGATCTATTGAGAAGAAAATAGCTCGATATTGGTGGCAAAACAACAGTAACAGATCTGCTATTCACTGGAAAAGTTGGGATCTTCTAACAGATAGCAAGGAAAAAGGAGGAATGGGCTTCAGAGATCTCATATCTTTTAATAAAACCTTATTGGGAAAGCAAGCCTTACGGATTTTTCATAACAATACCTCTTTATTAGCCACTATTTTTAAAGCATTATACTTCCAATCTACCTATTTCTGGAAAGCAGAACAGGGTTATCGACCCTCTTGGGGTTGGAAGAGTATTCTTCTTGGCCGAGATTCTATTATCGAGGGACTTCAATGGTCCATTGGAAATGGATCTTCTATTAATGCTAGAGAAGATAAATGGTTAAACATTGGCATACTAGGGGGACCAGCAAAAAGAGAGGAGCCTAAAATGGTTGCGGACTACATCCTTCCTGAACAGAATGTAGCCCTTCTTCATCAGACTTTTCTACCTCAAATTGTGGATGAGATTCTAACCATTCAGTTATGGACAGTCAACACTCAAGACAAACTCTGCTGGACAGCCACACATGATGGGAACTACTCTGTTAAAATTGGGTACCATTTCATAACCCAATCGGCGTCTACAAAGGTTCATCCCCAAACCTCCACTTCCTATACCCCTCCAACAAAAGTCTGGAAACATATATGGAAGACAAAAACAGCCCCCAAAATCCGAACTTTCCTATGGTCTCTATGCCATAAAGCATTACCCACTAAAGCCAATATGTTTCATCGCCGCATTATCACTGATCCTTCTTGCCAACTATGCTCAGCCAGTATTTCTGAAACCACCGAACACCTATTCCTACTTTGTCCATCAACAAGAACTATTTGGAGTAACTCGAAAGTCAACCTTACCTTTCCCAGTTCATCAACAATCAGCATTGATCAATGGCTTGCATATATTATAGATCAGAAGGGGAACGTACCTAGCTTTGAGACTATTGTAGCTCTGTTATGGCACATATGGAAAGCCCGAAACCATCTCATTTTTTCGCAATTACCGAACAAATCCAGATCTTCTTATTGATACAGCTCTGCATATGGCCACCCTTTGTCTCAGTTCACAGCAGCTCGCATCACCATCCGGTCCTATCCCCCAAAACCGATCCAATTCATGGCAACCTCCAAAACAAGGAACCATAAAGATCAATATGGATGCTGCTTTCGTCAGCCCTAATCATACAGGTGCGATTGCAAGTATATTTCGAGATCACACAGGCAAGATGGTAGACGGATTTACACGCACTATTCCAGCATTAACCGCAACTGAAGCAGAAACTCAAGCTCTTCTACAAACGCTCAAGCATCTCATACATCAACAGCAAACGGATTCTCACCTGCAGCTTGAAACCGACAATTTAATCCTTGTCGACACATTGAATCAAAGCCGTTCGCCTCCATGGAGCTGTCGAGCCCTCTTCGCCGAAATCGAATCCCTACTACTCTGTTTTCCTCACCTCTCACTGCAACATTGTCGACGAGAGAGCAATGCCCTAGCCGACTGGGCCGCCAAGGCTCACGGAAGAGGCCTCCTCCCCTCTAACTGGGTTCTCAACCCTCCGCGCACAATGTCTGAATTTAATCTATAATGATGCCCTTCTTTCGGGTTGTACTTCCTTTTCAAGTTAATATATATGCTTTTTCAACCCAAAAAAAAAAAAAACTCCCCGAACATAGACACAAGAAAAATGGAATAACTTTACTAAGAAAAGGAGTATGCTTGTATAAGAATAACAAACCAATATGTCTTGTGTACAGACAAAATCACTCGAATGACATTGTTTAACTTCCGACATACATTTTTGTCTGAAATGTTAATATTAATTAAAATAAAATTCAAAATTTCTTAACCACAACTTTTCAAGTCCAATTAAGATTAAATATAATCAGGCGTATCCAATGGAAAATGTCCGCTTGAGTGCCCATGCCTTTAAAAGACAGAGACATGGTTGCTCTCATATTCAAACAAAATAGTTTCCTTCTTTCTTTCCTACGTGGGACTCTTTTTTATTTCCACACTCACATAACAAACTCTCGAACAACACCGCTCACGTGCCAGCTTCTCTAGCGGCCAATAAGAAATAAATAAACATCAGTTGTTGTTGCCATGCGAACCGTTGCAGCAGAATCGACGTAATACGTTACGTGCATGCCAGGAGGCTGGGAAAGTCGAATCGCAATTTGGCCTTCTTTGTCGTTCTTTCTCTTCAAGAAAAATCGTGTTTAAGAATGTCGGACCAACGGTGTACGAGGACGGAAAATCGGTGATTAATGCCAAGGTTTCTTCCACGGTGTGGTTCTTACATTGACCATTCGACATTTCATCACCGGCTGAGAAAAAAATGATAATAATAATAACAATAATCATATGGTTCCCTTTCTTTATAATAATGATAATTAAAATGAAAAATTTCTCTTTGCTTCTCGATTGAGAAAACTCTAATTGACTTTTACCGTGCACAATTATAATTCATCTGTGAGATGATCGCTTGATGATGTGCAAGAACAAGAGGTATGGACGCATCTTTGATTTCGATTTGGACCATGCCATAGACATCTCATGTAGCAAATTTTCAAGGGGGATCATTGCACAAAACTATCATTTTTTACTGTTCTATGTACAATCAACATATTGAAAAGATGAAAATCTTTTTTCATTAGGTATGATTAACCATTGCACCGAGAATCTTTTTAAGATAGGAACACTAAAATAAGTGGTTACTCTGTATATACGTATCGAAAATTTTCTAATTTGAGCATGTGATGAACGTAGAGGTATAATACATTTATCGGAGGGAATAAAGAGTATTTATATAAATTCTGGAATGAACTAAATAATCAACATTGTGACATTATTCTAATTCCATCTCTATGATCTCAGGAAAAAATATTTAAGTGAATTTTTCTTTTTTATTGCTTATCTCTTGAATTGCCGCACTTCATGCAAATTGTCGTGCTTCGTGCACATGCACTTTTGTTCGTGTTGCGAGCATGTTTCTCGTATTTGCAATCGGGGATTTGTATTATTTCCATTCCCGTTGCATCATATACCTTCTTATATTATGAATTAAACTTAGTATGAACAATTTTTTTTTATACAAAGTGGTCTTAACTGGAAATATCAAAATGTTTGTGAAATTAATATACTTGCCAAAAAAAGAAAAATTCACTGATTGTGCCTCATGTAATGGGCTTACTTCTTCAAACTGCCTGTGTGAAGCAGGCCCAATAAGCAATCTCCAAGGCCCAAGCCCATGTAGGAAAGCCCTGCTTCGGCCTCTGCGATCAGGTCGTCTTCCTCATCACAGCTGGTGAAAACCCTAACCGCCATTACCATCTGGTTGATGACTGGGCTGATAACTAATTTCGGGAACTTTTCTGATATATCGGGCAATTGAATCTTTCAGCAAATTCTTCACTTGAACTCTAAACTGAAAGATTAGCAGCCGAATCCGATGGATTCGAAACCCGTTAGCGATGATGCTGCCGCCCCAGGGAAGGTTGGTTCATGCTGCCTCTTGGGTTTTTTATTTTATTAGTTATTTATTTAATATTTGTTATTTCTGCTAAATGAAGAATTGCATTGGCTGTCTGTGGATGGTCTTCTTTGCTGTTGTTTTTTCTTTCTTGGGCAATGGATGCTTTGTGCTGTGGCGTTGCAGGTGAGATTTGCACCTAAGGCTCCGCCAGTTTGAAAGCCAAAACCTGCTTTTGTCAAGACGTATGGAAAAAAGCCTTTCCGGGTTCATCGCATTGCTCATTTTTTAACACTTACATGGCGCTCTTATATTTCAAATAAATTGTTCCCTTCCGTTTTTCCCCTGGACTCTTTTTTCCACGTCCCGCTACAAACTCTCCAACAACCCAGATGGGTGTCACCTCTTACCGCCCCCAAAAAAAAAGCACATGAACATCAGTTTCCACCATAATTGATTATATTACTCCAAGTATTTTTTTTGAATAATCAAAATATACAAACAAGTACAATACAAAAGAGAATTATAGTTTGTTGAACAAGGAGATATAATTATTCATCAGACTCTATGTAATTGACTCTAAAATGTACAAACCATGTTCCCTCTTATCACGGACATAAGGTATATGCAATGAACTAGTTGTCTTATTTCTACGATCCTCCTTAGTGCTTTAACTTGTACAATGTAACCCAAAGTTCCCATAAGTACAAACACACCAATAGCATTCTCATTCACTAGTGTGTCACTTCCCCATTTTCCTGGTCAAGAAATGGGTAATCTATGTAACCAACAACGGGATCTTGAGTATAAAATGTCTCTCTGTTGTAACCATTCAATGGTACATCCACCTTGAATCGGTAGACCAAATCAGGGTTAGAGATGAAGAGCCGACCATATGATATCAAGTTCGTGTCTAGTCTAACCTAGCCTTCATCCCGAGCTCTCGGGTGAAACCGCCGCTTAACATGAAAGTACCTTGATAAGCTCTCCTCCAAGTTCTTATCAATCAAGCTGCTTCATCCTCCTCTTGTTCACCATAATTTTTCGTGCCATTGGCTCTGAATCGACATTGAGTCACATGGAGATACGCGAGTTTGGAACCTATCTCATTTTGGAACTTGTTCAATCGCTCAATGACTGCTAGGCCTAGACTGAGTGGATCGGGGTCCATGGCATCATTGTGGTCAATTGCTGGTGAGATTCTAACTCCTGTTCAATCAGTGCCAACTTCTTCTTCCACCACTTTGACGATCTCCATCAAGAATCTGCATCTATTCTCAAATGATCCTCCAAATTCGTCTACTCTATCATTGATTGAGTCCTTTAAGAATTGATCAATGAGATAGCCATGTGCTCCATGCACCTCAACACCATCAAAACCTAAAAGTGGAAATTGATTTGATTATTAATACTTATGTGCAACAAACGAAGTAAATACAAGTAATTTTAGCATCTATCACGATATGATTATAGTTCATGGACTAACCTGCTCGAATGGCATTTGCAGCTGCTCGGCGATATTGCTCGATAACCTGCCATACTTCGTGTGTTTGGAGAGCTCTTGGTTTGTGAGTAACATTAAGAGTCCCATCGGGCATGATGATTTTCCATTTATCGGAGACAGATTGATTTGTCAACGAAATCGGAGCACCTCGATCAGGTTGATAAACTAATACAATCACCATTAAATAATACCAATTGTTGTTAGAAACAAGTATAGAAGGTGAAATTTAATAAGTTAACATTGCCAAAGTAGGTAAAAAGTATAACAACAAAAACAGATTGTCAGATTCAAATAGTGCAGGTCGTGATTATGTGATATATGGGGAGCTACATAAATTTTTGGTGGCGTCGGTTTGAGAAAATGAATTTAGTACCACGGTTGGAGGCACGACCAACGTGCCAAAGTTGACAGAAGATGATGCCGCCCTTGGAATGAACAGCATCCACCACCTTCTTCCATGCTTCAACTTGCTCTTCAGTGTAAATTCTAGGAGTACCTGGAAACCTGGTTTAACAACATTTTATTTCTCAAAGTTAAAGATCCTCCTATGATCCAAAGCGAAGTTCATATTACTTGCTGTCAAGCCATGAATAGGGTATAAATAGCTTGCGGTACTCAGGTGTACATCGGTATGTAGACAATTTCAATTCCTTTCTGCGTGATATATAGAAGACAGCTTGATCTCAGGACAAAAGGACGTACCCAGCGGCCGTGTCAGAGATGAGGGTGCCTTCGGTGATGAGAAAACCACCCTTGTGATATTGCTAGTATGAGTACCTAGAGGGGGTGAATAGGTATATAAAGGATTTTTCTTCAACAATTGCACAATACTAGACAGTTGAAAGAAACGATAATCAAAGTAAGGGCGAGAGAAGAGAAAATTGAACACGCGGTTTTATAGTGGTTCGGCTTATATCAAGCCTACATCCACTCTTCTTCACCGACAGCCTATTGGCTGGATTCCACTATGAACAAAAGAGAATTCTGAGCACAGCTTTGCCTTGATTCCACAGTGTAGATGTTCTACCACACCTCCTCAAGATTTCTCACAAATATAGACTCTCTCTTTCGTATACAAGTGTTCACTCAAAGGATTTGTCTAAACAAAAGGAGCTTCAAACTTTGGAATTCTTCTATCGCACACCTTGAACAACTAAGACAGTCTTCCTTATATACTCCTTTATGCCATCATACCCGTTGGCACTTACCAAAGGAAATCCTCCAATCTACCTGTTGGACGGAATTAATTAGGAAGATTGTTCAAGTTATTAAAGGAACGTGTTGATAGCCCATCAATCATGTTCGCCCATACAATCAGGATCTCGATTTCCATAAGCAGAACCTTCCAATAATATTGAGGCAATCATCGGATCTTCAATTATCGAGTCAATCTTCGATCAATCAAAGGACTCCGTTATGTCTTCTCCAGCCACGAGATCTTCTCCAGTTGATAAGGTTAAATCCTTAACGAAACATCCAGTTCGGATAACCTTTCTTCAACAGAGACATGGTGTCAATGAGGATAGACTTTGAGTCTTGAGTCTCGGCTGTCCGGGAGGTCTTCGGACTTTAAATAGCGAGTCCGCAAGCCTTCACACTAGACTCGATAGAAACGTTTTGTCAACTTCAAAACACTTCAAGAAGATTTCTCCAACAATCTCCCCTTTTTTATGGTGACAAAACTTTCCCCGCAGATTTGGATATTTTTGACCGCAAAACATTTCTCAAACACATATGCATATCTTATAGAGATAAATGGCTAACAGAATAACACTAGGATCTGCAACCACAGAAAATAGGTTAGTCCAGTATATGATGAAGCCATTCATAAGATATCAATATTGATTAATAGAAACAGTCAAGTCCAAGTCTAGTTCAGTTCTCATCCAGACACAAAACAAAGTCAAACAGAGTTCAAACCACAAAACAATCCAACAAACAATTAAAAGTTTAATGAATGAAAAGTTTTTGATCAAATCTTGCATCTCTCCCCCTTTTTGTCATCATTAAAAAGGATGAGATGAAGTCAAGATTGCTTGGGAATGCGGACAAGCTGGAAATCTTCCATAGACTGAACGATGCCTTCCACCTTTTAAAGTCTTCCTTTAGTTGTGCAATTTCCTCACTCTTGGCATTGGCCCGATTCAAGCAGAGAGGGCTTGCATTTTATCATTCAATGAACATGAAGAAGCTTGACCTTCATTCTTCAAGCTTTGAACTTCGCATCCCAATGCATAAATTTGACCTAGCATCTCCAAGAGAATATCCATGATTCTGCGAAAATCTAATCCATTATCAGTCTAAGTACTTGCTTCGGCTCGATCTGATGGAGTAAATGCAGACGATGGTAGATCAGCATAATCTCGCAGGTTTGGCGATGAAACTTCATGACCTTCTTCTGGAAACTGAGATGCATAAACATCCTCTGAGTCTGCTGGTGAGCGACTGACTCCTTCACTTGCATAAGGACATGAAGACTTCACTCATTTCTCCCGATCTCCCCTGTTTCCATGCCTACGGGTGGAGAAGAGTGTTCCTCAGTTCTCATTCTTCTCTTCTTTCTTCTTCGGTCTTTCCTCCTCTCGTTTCTTTTTCAGCTTCTATTTCTTCTTCTTCCTTCTCCTCTACTTCTTTCGTCATTTCTTCCGATTCTTTCAGGAATGGACGACTTAAATTCTTCAAAGCCAATGCAGAGATGGTGATGTCTTCCTCATCATCTTCATCCTCAACGAGGAGAGCTCTTCTTCTCTTGGATGGAGCAACCATGGGCTCCTTCCCTTTTCTTTGGCTGCAGAAGAAATTTGATGAGATTTTGCAGAGTCTTCTCCTTGAATTTCTCCAACTCCTTGCTCAGTTCCTTCAGACGCATTTTGGTCACCATTTTCAGTCCTACCACCATATTATCGCATGGTCGAACACAAAAGATTTGTGGAGGCTGAATATTCAGATGTCTGAATAACTTCGTAACAAGGCTTGGGTAAGGGAGTTGACCTCTGTTCTTCATCATTGCTCTATACATGTGAAACATCACAGTGTGAGGGAGAGAAAACCTTTTTCCAAAGAGAATGGCATACATCAGCTTGGCCTCGAACTTGAAACATCGGTCTTGGAAGTTGATTTCGGTCGGAGGCAATTAATCACAATCTTGTGAAGCAAGATGTTGAATGCACCCATCCTTAAGTAGGTGATCTTTTCATCTGTTCTCCCGTCCTTCACCGTTCAAGTGTGGCCCGAGCAATGGAAACTTTGATTGGTTGATATCTTCCTCTTTCGACTTCTAACACATCTGCCAGCATATTCATATCCACAACATAGTCTTGGTCTTTAACGCTGAACGAGAATCTATTCGCATCCAAAAGCTTAGATTTGAATAGAAATATGCAAAGTTAATTCAGCATATGCCTCTCAGAGAGTCGAGCAGAACTTTTCAAGTTGAAGATAACTGAACTTTTCCCTCAAGTTCATATTCACAGCATCCAGAAAATCAAAATCAACACTTCTAGGGTTTATTACCCCACACTTTAGCAATTTCGAGTACAGATCCTTTTGCTCCTTCGATCTAAACAAATCTCCCTTTTTTCCTTGATTTTCAATCGCAACACCCATTTTTGGTTGAAATTGACTATATAATTTGTCATCATCATTCCCATCTGCAGGATTCTATTTGATCCACGAGGATCACTTGGGATATTTGCAAGGGTTTCCTCACCCCTTTTCGAGCAATTCCCAAACTTTCAATTTTTCGCAGAAAGATATATTCGTTCCCATGTCCTTTGTCTTTAAGAAACTCATCAATGTAGTTCAAAGGAGTACGAATTCCTTTTAAGGCACGATATAATGGTAAATATAAGCGGGCTTTTGAACTCTTACGAGTGGTCTTCCTCGATGATTTCTTTCGTTGTTGTTCATCAACGCCTTTAGGACTAGATGGAGGAGAATGACGATGCTGAGAATGTTGTGGGCTCGCTTGCTGTTCTAGAGTCACTTCTTCTTGAAGATCGAAGTGCGTAGGCCCCTCACTCATCCGCCGTGGTCCCCCGCTTGCGATTCTTGAATACTTTCTTGAAGACGACACCTTTATCAGTTTTTGGAAGATTCCTTGCTTGACTTTCCCGGGGAAAGATGACAACTTTTGAGGATTAAACGAAGAAGACAAACGGGAATGGAGGATCGATGCTTTCTAGGGTTTTTGAGAGAAAAGTGAAGAGGAATCGACAAAGTGCACGATCGGTTAAAAAGAGGATAAACGAACCGTCACAAAGGAAATAAAAATATGCCTTTTCAAAATAACTGTCTTTTTTCCGCAAAAATAGCCATTTAAAAAATAACTTCCTTTTTGAAAATGAAACGATGCAATATTTACGTCAATTAAATATAGCAACAATTTAAACACAGTCTGACGATCGTACCTTTTCAAGATGAGATTCAAGAGAGAAAGACTTACCGATCGACGGACGTACCAAGATGTCTTTCGAGATAAAGTCTTGTAAGTCGAGTCTGAAAGTCTTTAGACTTTGATATCCTCATACCTCAAGATGTTGAGTCCGGGAACATATAGACTCAAATTGATTTTTCTCCAAAGGCTTTGTGAATATATCCACCAGGTTGATTCTTTGAGTCAACAAATTGAATTGAAACATCTCCATTTTGAACATGGTCTCTAATAAAGTGATGTCGAATCTCTATATGCTTTGCTCTTGAGTGGAGAATTGGATTTTTGGTGAGGTTGATAGCGCTGGTGTTGTCGCAATTAATCTCCATGCATGAGTCTTCAATTTCAAAGTCTCTTAGTTTGTTGTTTTATCCATAGAATTTGCGAACAGCAGCTTCCAAGGGCTACATACTCTGCTTGTTGTTGAAAGGGACACAATGCTCGTTTCCTTGAAAACCAAGACACCGCCCCGCTTCCATGCAACCGGCGGGTTCAAGTGCTTTTTCTATCAACTCGCAACCGGCCAGATCCGCGTCTGAATAAACCGAGGAAGATTAAAGTCTCCCTTCTTAGGATACCAAAGACCGATGCTTGATGATGAAGCAACGTATTTAATGATGCGTTTCGCAGCACTGAGATGGGATTCTCTAGGATCTTATTGAAACCTAGCACAGATGCAAATACTCAACAAAATGTTAGGTCTAGAAGCGGTAAGATAAAGAAGTGAACCAATGATGCTCTGCATGCCTTTTGATCAACTTTCTTCCCTTCTTCATCTTTGTCTATCTTCAAAGAACTTGACATCGGTATGTCGGTCTTTTTGCACTTTTCCAGTCAAATCTTTTGACAAGATCATTAACATATTTTTCTTGATAAATAAAAGTTCATTCCTTCAATTGTTTTACTTGAAGACCAAGAAAGAATGTTAACTCTCCCATCATACTCATTTCAAATTCATCCTGCATAGACTTAGAAAATTTCTTGCACAGTTTTCATTAGAAGATCCGAAAATAATGTCATCCACATATATTTGAACAAGTAAGAAACTTTTGTTCTCCTTTTTGATAAATAAAGTCGTATCTACTTTACCTTTGACAAAACCATTTTGTATTAAAAACTTACTTAATATGTCGTACCAAGCTCGAGGTGCTTGCTTTAAACCATACAAAGCCTTTTTTCAGTCTGAAGATTGAGTCTAGCTTCTTTGGGTCTTCAAACCCTGGTGGTTGTTCCACATAAACTTCATCTTGGATAAATCCATTTAGGAAGGCGCTTTTGACGTCCATTTGGAATAACCTGAAATTCTTATAACAAGCAAACGCAAGTAATAGTCGAATAGCTTCTAACCTTGCTACTAGAGTGTAAGTCTCATCATAGTCTATTCCTTCTTCTTGCGTATATCCCTTGGCCACGAGTCTTGCTTTGTTTCATACGAATTTTCCTTTCTCATTCATCTTGTTTCTGAACACCCATTTAGCTCCAATAACAGTTTTACCTTTTGGTTTGGATGTCAATTCCTAGACATCATTAATGCTGAACTGTCTGAGCTTCAATCCAGCTTTCATCAGATAAAGCTTCTTCTATGCTTTTTGGTTCAATTTAAGAAACGAGAGCCACAGCACTAGACTCTTCTCGCCTTTTGGATCTGGTGCGAATTCCTTCATTAATTTCGCCGATTATAAGATCTTTGGGATGACTGGACTTATGCTTCCAGTTACTTGTTGATTTGTCTGGTTGATGATTTCTCTCTTTGTTTGGATCTTCACGAACATCCTGATGCTGGTTTTCCAGAGTCTAAGATGCTTCTTGAGTTGTAAGCTTTGGAAGGTATGGAGCAGGTTCAGACTCTTCTTGATGAGTCTGACTTGATTCATCTTGCGTTGAGTCTTGAAATTTGACATTCATTGACTCCTCCACAGACTGGCTCTTCTTGTTATAGACTCTGAAAGCTTTGCTTGATGTAGAATATCCAAGGAAGATACATTCATCTGATCTTTCTTCAAACTTACCAACTCGATCTTTTGCATTTTTCAATATAAAACATTTGCAACCGAATACATGAAAGTATGAAACAATAGTCTTCTTATCTTTGAACAATTCATAAGGGGTTTTCTCTAGAATAGGTCTTAAGAAGACTCTATTGATGATATAACATGCTGTTGAAACAGCTTCAGCCCAAAATCGTGAAGAAATCTTGCTTTCAATTAAAAGAGTTCTAGCAATTTCCTGAAGATATCTGTTCTTTCTTTCCACAACTCCATTTTGCTAAGGAGTATATGGAGAGGAGAACACATGATTAAAGCCAGATTCATCACAAAATTTGTAAAATCTTGATTTTCAAATTCACCTCCATGATCTGTTCTTATACTTGAGATAACACATCCTTTTTCATTTTGAACCTTTTTAGCAAACTTTTCAAAATACGAGAAGGTTTCGGACTTACTTGCAATGAAATATACCCAAGTAAAACGGGAGTAATCGTCCACAATTACTAGGCAATATTTCTTACCTCCAATACTGTGTTCAAGTTGGTCCGAAGAGATCCATATGCAGCAAGCGTAGTACATGATTAGTAGAGACATGATTTATTGGCTTAAATGAATTTCTTACATGTTTTCCCAGAATACATGGAGTGCATGGATCAGTCTTTTGATAAGGTAATTTGGGTAGTCCTCGAACAAGCTGCTTTGATGAGATTTTGGCTAATTGCTTCATGTTGACATGACCAAGCTTTCGTGCCATAAGCTTGCTTCGTCTTGAATTGAGATAAAACATTGCGATTCATTTGGTTTCACATCCGGAAGATAGATGTTTCCATGTCTACGACCCATGAAAGACTCGAGTAGAGTCTTTGCGATTCAGAACATATTCCTTCTTGAAAGAAGATCTTGAAACCAGTATCACACAATTGACTAATGCTGAGAAGATTGTAATTGAGTCATTCCACTAAGGAAACATTACTTATTGTGAGATTTCCAATTTTCACAGTTCCAAATCCCACAATACTCCCTTTGCTGTTTCCTCCAAATGAAACTTTTCCACCATTTACTTGAGCAAGCTTTATAAAACAATTTAAGTCTCCTGTCATGTGTCTTGAGCATCCACTGTCAAGATACCACTTTACCTTTTTCTTGACGGTGACCAGCATTTAAAAAAGAGTCTCAAGCTTTCTTTGGTACCCAAACTTTCTTGGGTCCTTTGGTGTTAGTAACATAAGCAGTGTTAGCCCATATTTTCTTAACAGGTTTCCAAACCATAGGACACTCTTTTTCAAGGTGATACGGACTGTTGCATTTTGAACATCTTAGAGCATTTCTACCTACAGATTTTACAAAAACTTTCTTGAAGTGATTTTTGTAAACCTCTCGAGAGAGTCTTTTCTTAATTCTTTCTTTTACTTTAGGAAAATCAATCAAGGGAATTGTTTCTTCTGACATACCTAGACCGGACTTATTGAAGTAAGGTCTTTGTGCTGAAAAGAATTTTCTCAAGTTTTTCAGACCCTATTGAAAATTTCTTTGATATATTTGATAAGTCTGTTTTTAAAAAGCATTTTCTTTTAAAAGATTATCTTCATTTTCTTTAAGATTGGAAACAAATCAAGTCTAGACTTTTAACTCTTTCTACTAAAACATTTTCCTTTTGTTTTAGAGCTGAGTTTTCCTTTTCAGTTCGGAAATTCTTTTGAGAGAAGTCTTAAGACTAAAACATAGTTCATCAATATATTTAGAAACTTTGACAGGAATTTTAAAATTACTTGCCTCAAATTCACTGTCTGAGTCTGATCCAGAGTCTGAGTCTGATTGTGCCATCGGACATAGATTGGCATATTCATTATCACTTTTTCACACTCGTATCACTCAGGGTTTCGGCTTTGAGCTTTTAAAAAATTTTCAGCTTTTCCTCTCTTCTTCTTCGTAAGAGGACAGTTGGGTACGATGTATCCCTTTTCTTACATTCAAAGCGGACTCACGTCTTTGTTTGGTTCCTCATCATCAACGAGACTTGGTCTGCTGTCTTTGAAAGCTTTGTTTCTTTGAGTTGAACCTTCTTCCTTTTCTATTCAGTTTTTGAATCTTCTTATCATGAGAGCAAGCTCCTCATCGTCCACATCATCTTCAGAATCAGTATCATCGAATCATCATTTGATTTTAACGCAATGGATTTCTTACCTTTTGGATCTTCATCTTCATTGATCTGTTCCACTTCATAAGACTAAAGAGTTCCAATTAGCTCGTCGACAGATAATGGCATACTTCTTTGCGTCTCTCTTATCGAAGTCTTTATGTGATTCCAATCCCTGGAGAGTCCACGCAGTAGCTTGTTTACCTTCATGGGATCAGAAGTTGGTTGACCTTGATTTTCAAGACCATTCACAATATCTGTAGAAACGACTAAACATGTCGATATTGATTCTCCCGGTTTCATTCTCAAGGCTTCGTATTGACCGAGAAGATGTTGATTCTTGTTTCCTTCACTCGATCTGTTCCTTCATAGGTGATATGCAATCTGTCCCAAACTTCTTTTGCTGTACCACAAGAAGATATTCTAGTATATTCAGTTGGTGATAAAGCACAATATAAGGAGTAAATTGCTTTTGCATCGAGTGCTTGTCTCTTGATTATTTCTTCCGAGACATTCCGCTGGTTTCATCAGTTTCTTTTCCTCTTTAGACCGATGCAAAGTGGTAGGAGTAATTCCTTTTTCTACAACGTCCCATTCCAGAGGATCCTTTGATCGTAGGAAAGCTTTCATCTTGTTCTTCCAGATGTTGTAATCCTTTCCATCAAAGTAGGGTGGTCTGGTATTGCTTTGCCCTTCCATCAGCCCTGGTGCTAGCATACTAGCCATGGATCTTTTACTACGAAGTAAAACACTTCAAATAAAGTAAGTACACAAGCTCTGATACCAATTGATATTACAAGTATGAGTACCTAGAGGGGGGTGAATAGGCATATAAAGGATTTTTCTTCAACAATTGCACAATACTAGACAGTTGAAAGAAACGATAATCAAAGTAAGACTGAGAGAAGAGAATATTGAACACGCGGTTTATAGTGGTTTGGCTTATATCAAGCCTACGTCCACTCTTCTTCACTGACAGCCTATTGGCTGGATTCCACTATGAACAAAAAAGAAATTACAGCACAGCTTTGCCTTGATTCCACAGTGTAGATGTTCTACCACACCTCCTCAAGATTTCTCACAAATATAGACTCTCTCTTTCGTATACAAGTGTTCGCTCAAAGGATTTGTCTAAACAAAAAGGAGCTTTAGACTTTGGAATTCTTTTATCGCGCACACCTTGAACAACTAAGACAGTCTTCCTTATATACTCCTTTATGCCATCATACCCGTTGGCACTTACCAAAGGAATTCCTCCAATCTACCCGTTGGACGGAATCAATTAGGAAGATTGTTCAAGCTATTAAAGGAACGTGTTGATAGCCCATCAATCATGTTCGCCCATACAATCAGGATCTCGATTTCCATAAGCAGAACCTTCCAATAATATTTAGGCAATCACCGGATCTTCAATTATCGAGTCAATCATCGATCAATCAAAGGACTCTGTTATGTCTTCTCCAGCCACGAGATCTTCTCCAGTTGATAAGGTTAAATCCTTAACGAAACATCCAGTTCTGGATAATCTTTCTTCAACGGATTATGATGTCAATGAGGATAGACTTTGAGTCTTGAGTCTGGCTGTCCGGAGGTCTTCAGACTTTAAATAGCAGAGTCTGCAAGCCTTCAGACTAGACTGATAGAAACGTTTTGTCAACTTCAAAACACTTCAAGAAGATTTCTCTAACACCTTGGTCGTTCTTTGCGCATAGTACTCTACATGCACCGGCAATGGAATCCTATCGATCGCTCCGCATCTCGTCAGAGGCGCTAGCACTACCCTGTGAGAGAGATCGAACTTGCCCATCCAGCATGGAGTGAAGAGGTTCGCTGCCATTTCGTGCGTAGCTTGTATTCTGTCAAGAACGAACAACAAGGATTGATACTAAGAATATGATGGTGAAGATTTGAAGACGGTGCGATGTGAGGTTGATCGATATTGCTCATCGGTTTTTATAGTTGGGTGTTGCCATTTGAACATTGCAGCAAGAACTGGAAGCTTTGCCGTAATTAAGTTTGCACATGGCTAGGTTTAATTTTGTTATGACTAAGTGGTCGCATGTTGGGAGGGTCGAATTGCAATTGCTTTCTTTAACCTCACTTTTCTCCTTGCAAAATTGTTTTAAAGACGTTGACGTATAGAACATGTGGTTCTAACGTTTCTTTATTTTCTTTATTGCCCAACGGGGTTCTTACGTTTTTTTTGGACGAACGGGGTTCTTACGTTGACCGTTCAACATTTCATCGCCTGCTGGGCTGCTACGAAGTCGGTGGAGTGTTCGTTCCTGTTCATATAAAGCAATCAGTCTATGTTCACTGTCCGGAGAATCTAATATTAATAAATAACAATATGTTGTGTTATACAAACTCTCGAACAACACCGCTCACGTGCCAGCTTCTCTAGCGGCCAATAAGAAATAAATAAACATCAATTGCTGTTGCCATGCGAACCCTTGCAGCAGAATCGACGTAATAGATTACGTGCATGATAGGAGGCTGGGAGAGTTGAAATTTTTCTCTTTGCTTCTCGATTGAGAAAACTCTAATTCGCTTCTACCGTGCCCAATTATAATTCATATGTGAGATGATCGCTTGATGATGTGCGAGAACAAGAGGTATGGACCCAACTTTGATTTTGATTTGGACCATGCCATAGACATCTCATGTCACGCCCCGATCCTCGGGCCTGCACACATCCTTCTATTTGGTTGATTTTAAAATGCTATATCTCAAGACTAAGTATCACCGACCCCTTTCATTATTAATAGCACATGCGAAAGCAGTTATAAATCCCCAGACAATAAGACGATTTGATAGAAAAGCAGAGCCATATTTTTCATACTGAAAATTCACAACCACACCTTTTTATGAACATCTCGTAGTATTCTACAATACTATATAGATAAGTTTGATCTAACATCTATTCACATGCAGACAAGGTCTGACAAGACAGAATGGGATCTAAGTCCTCATCCAGGTCGTACTCAGGATCATCGTGATCCTCTTCTGACTCTTTTTCACTAAGCTCACATCCTTCAAGCTCTTCATCTTTTTTTCGGCTCATCGTCCTCTTCTGGTTCCTCCTCCACAGGCTTATCACGGGCCTGAAATGTTATACCACAACTGGGATGAGACTACGTCTCAGCAAGTTCTACCCCACTAAGACTCGATTAGGAAACCAATACGCTATCCAAGCCAGTATATTATACGATTCATTCTCCGAGATGACATATAGAGTCACCGAGTATATTCATCATAACGTACATTCTTCGAGATGACATGTTGAGTCACCAAGCCGTTATGGCATGCCATCCATTCTCCAAGATGATCTATAGAATCACCGAGCCGACATTTAATACCGTCCATTCTCCAAGATGACGTATATGGTCATCGAGCCGGTATACAAGCAATTCTTTCTCAAAATGACATGAGAGTCATCGAGCTGTAATAGTATAACGTCCATTCTCTGGAAGACATATGAATCATCGAGCTGTTATAGTGTTTTCTTTTTGTTCCGAAGACACAATCAATTTTACCATTTTCATCATATTTGATAAAAGTACACGTGTGTGGACACACGGTTGGCCTTAGCCAAGATACAATAATTTCCTTTTTATTCACCCACTCATTTCAGCAGTACAAAAATAAATTTTTGACGCTGTAGACCGACGCTCGGTTATTTTCCACTCAATTACCAAAGTTATTCAATTTTTGAGATAAATACCCATAATTACTTTTTGCACTCAATTTGCACAACCAGGTATTCAATTAAATAAACAAAGAGCACCACTGCAATCAGCACGAAATTCGGTCGTCGGCTATCCGGCCTAATTTTTGAAAAATAAAAATTAATTAATTAATTTCAAAAATTAATAATTAATTACTAAAAATCCAATTTAGGCCCGTAATGCCTGATTGAAGCCCGATAAGGGCTCGCGGGCCCTCGCCGCCTCTCCTAGCCGCAGCCGGGAAGGGCCGGCGACGGAGTGGGGAGGGTCGGTCGAGGTCGCCCGGATCTAGGCGAGGGTCGCGGCCCTTGTCGTGATCCGGCCGAGGGCTCGCAGCCCTCGCCGTCGGATCGGCCGGGGCCGGCGACCCGGCCGACCCTCCCCCTCCGTCACCAGCCCTTCCCAGCGACGGGGAGGCGGTGGCGGCGAGGAGCCGCCCGTTCGACGTCCCCCACCCCCTTTTTTAATTTTTCTTAATTTTTCTTAATTTTTTAAAATTTTTAAAATTTTCTTAACTTTTAAAATTTTTCTTAATTTTTTAAAATTTTAAAATTTTTCTTAATTTTTTAAAATTTTAAAATTTTTCTTAATTTTTTAAAATTTTAAAATTTTTCTTATTTTTCTAAATTTTTTGAATATTTTAAATTTAGTTTAATTAATTTTTATATTATTATTTACACGTAGACACGAAACGGCGTCGTTTTCGCATTTTCTCCGCCACGTCGAGTGCAAAACGACGCCGTTTTGGACCAAGCTTGCCGGAAAGTTGCCACGTAAGCCATTTGGCCGGATTTTCGCGGAGTGGCACTTAAGTGTCCCATTTAACTTCAAAACTAGCACTCAAGTGTACCATTTTAAAGTTATGTCACTTAAGTGTCCCTCGGTGCCAAGTTATGGCACTTGCGCTGTACTTCTGCCCCTATTTTCTCAAGTATCTCAAAAGGTCCAACAAATCTGGGGCTCAATTTACCCTTCATTCCGAATCGAGATATTCCTTTCATAGGTGATACCTTAAGAAATACGTGATCTCCCACATTAAACTCTAAAGGCCTTCTACGCCTATTAGCATAATCTCTCTGCCTATTATGGGTTGTCTTAAGTCTTTTCCTAATTATCTCGACCGCTTCTGTAGTAACGTGTACTATCTCAGGTCCTGTCGATTTCTTTTCACCTACTTCATTCCAACAGACAGGAGTCCTACATCTCCTTCCATATAATGCTTCATAGGGAGCCATACCTATACTTCTCTGAAAACTATTATTATAAGCAAACTCCACCAAATGCAATCTTTCATCCCAATTCCCTTTAAAGTCAATCACACAAGCCCTTAACATATCCTCTAATGTCTGGATTACTCTTTCTGTTTGTCCATCTGTTTGAGGATGAAAGGCAGTACTATATTGAAGCTTTGTCCTTAAGGCATCTTGAAGACTTCGCCAAAAATTTGAAGTAAACCTAGAGTCTCGATCAGAAGTAATTGTTACAGGAATACCATGCAAGCGTATTACCTGGCTTACATACATCTCAGCAAGTTTACTCATCGAGTAGTCTACACGGACATTTAGGAAATGAGCAGACTTCGTCAAACGATCCACTAGTACCCAAATAGAGTCGTGACCATTTGATGTCCTTAGCAGAATGGACCTAGACTTAGAACCAGGGAAGGAGAGTAAATTTCCTGCAGGTATGCATCCCACAGTGGGCGAACAACTCCCGTTCAAGCCCTTCAGTGACAGCCTTTTAGCAGAAAATCACTCAGCCCTTTAGTTCAGAGCCTAGAGACACCCAAAGATTCCAGGATGGAATCGTTTCTAACCTACCCAAGCTGCATTTCTTGGAGGATCCTACTAGGCTGGAGAAGAAGAGAAATTTAGAAAGCCATTGATAGGTTTTTCACAAAGCACACACTTTATTTTCAGGGAGTCTACCCAACACAATACATCACCATCGCCTTTTATAGACGATTAGAGGTCACAAACCAACAAGAACCAAGCTCATGGGTCCGGATACAAACAGAGGCACCGGAAATTTCCGGGAGGGAATTATTCGCACACTATGAATAGTAACTGTACTGTGAACAGTACCTTCCCTAGCCTAGTGCTACAGTAAAAGTGAACAGTGACTTGCTACAGTGAAATTGTACGGATTCAACGGTCTCGTCCGTCACAAGCATTATAGCTACAGACTGAGTCATCTGAGTTGTCTTCTAGGAGATGTGCCTCGTATTTCTGTTCAAGGGCTTCAAGGTCTTCAGGTGAAAGAATTTGGTTCAGTCTTCGTGATGAGGATGCTTCTTCATGAGCCTAATGTGATGCTTCTTCTTCAGCCCAGTTTGTATTTTCATTTTCTTGAGTGTCGACAGGAATTCTTGGTTGAGGCTAGTTGGATGGATGTGCATAGAAAGATGTGTTCATGCTTTGGAATAAGGATGAAGGTCCCTGTTCGTAGGGATCCTGGGACAGAGGGCCTCCAAAGCGTGCATAGGGGTCCTGGTGGATTGGACAATGTCATCTTCGCTTGTCATTTCATGCTCTTGGGACGATGTAGCTTGTCTGTATTGTCTGAGTGCTTCCTTAGCTTCTGGTACTAGGTCATAATGATCCCATGTAGTGGGTACATTATTCCAAACATTTTCGGGAATGGTTTTGTTTTCCTGGCACAGGATTCTCTAGAGTTCTCGGTATTCGTGTTCACAAAATCTAACAGATCTTGGATAAGATTTGTGAATCTGTGCTTCTCGGCTGTCCAAGTGAGGTTTATAAGATGTGGTTCCTATTTTCTGTGGGGCATTAATGATTCTTCCATTGTTTGTGAAAAAATGCCATGGACGTCTAAAAAACAGGATGGTATGGACTTCAGGATTCGGTGTCATGGTTCTCAATTCCCTTTCCAAGAGTTGTTTCCAGTAAGTAGGAGAATGGAACAAGTTAAGAAAGTCTAAAAGATTCTTATCACTTTCTTTTTCAACATTTCTTCCAAGTAAGAATATTCTAGTGAGGTTGGCAATGAACCTTCTAGTTGGAATTTCAATGGCTATCAAGTACTTATTGGTTAAGTACCACAATAACGTCTTGAGCTGTTCAGGGAAATCATCTTCCTTCCAAATAAGATGATGAATGAATGGATAATTCATATTTAACCCAAAAGGATAAAGAAGCGAACCTCCATTGAATCTGAATAGGTCTGTGTGGCTTTGCCACATGAGATTCTCCAAGTTCTCAGCAAGGCTGTCATTCTAGATTTGCTGAATAATCTCCTGGGGATATTTCTAGCTTTGTGAATCTTTGATCTTCTCAATCTTGTATTTCACTTCATGATTGAGCATATGGAAAGCAGGCCTCTTGATGTACATGTTGATTTCGGCTAGTGCTTTTGGTCTTGATAAGAAGTCAGCAAGCACATTCTTCTTTCCAGGAATATGTTTGGTTTCAAAGGAGTATTTTGAGAACCATTCAGCCTATCGAAGCAGTTGGGAATTTGAAATCTGCTTCTGTTTAAACTTGGTCATCTGAGGGAAAGATGCCATGTCTAATTCTATTAGGAAGTGATGGCCGATGAGATGAAACTCAAACTTTTTGATTCCATTTTTTACTGCTAAGATTTATTTGAAAGTGGAATGGTAATGCATTTCAGCTGGAGAAAACTTTCCACTTTTATGAGCACAAAGGTGTCTCTTACCATCAATTTCTTCGAACAGGATGGCTGCCCAGTATTCATCACTGGCATCAGATTGAAGAATTCTTTTTCCTGTTGATGGTATTTGCAATGGTGGGAGATTATGCATAATCTCTTTAAGCTCAGCAACTGCTTTAGTCTGGGTTTATCCCCAAGGTGGGGGATTCTTCTTTAGCATGGATTGCAAAGGAATCAAAAGCTTTGCAATGTTTGGGACAAAATCCCTGAGATAATTGATTATCCCAAGAAATTGTTGAACTTGTTTTGTAGTGAAGTTATCTTCAGGAAACTTCACTAATTCTTGAGCAATATGTGGCCCTGGGTAGTACGTACCTTTGTTGAGGTGCATACCAAGAAATTCAATCTCTATTTGAGCAATATTCATTTTCCTTTGAGAAAGCATAATGCCATGCTTTTTGACGATCTCAGCAAATTGCTCAAGAAGTTGGCAGTGTGACTGCTCGTCAGGACTGTAAAGCAGAATGTCGTCAATGTATACGGCTGCACTTAATAAGATTGGTTGGAAAATACGGCACATAGCCTTTTGGAAAAGGGATGGTGCTACCTTTAAGCCAAAAGGAAGTACTTTCCACTAGAAGTGCTGGTTTGAGATACGAATCTGTCTTGGATCTGTCTTCGGGATGGATGCCCAATTGCCAAAATCCGGTTCGAATTTGGAATAGATATGGGCCTTGGTTAGACTAGCAAAGAGAGAGTCTCTAGATGGTAAAGGGAATTTATCATCTTGGAGAAAAAGGTTGAGAGGTTGATAGTTGATTACCAATCTCATTTTTCCCATGTTTTGCTCAGAACGCTTATTGATGTAAAAGGCTTCACAGGCCCTTTGAGAATCAGAAATTTCAATAAGGCCTTGTTGCAATAATTTTGAGCATTCCCTTTGAGCTAAAGCCAAATGTTCTGGCTTCATTCCCATGTGACCCGCCTTTGTTGGATTTATATCTTCATTCTTCTTAAAGGGAAGACGAACAAAGAACTCTAGATTTTTCCATAAATGATGGGAACATTTCTGAGCGAATTCTGAATGGGATTCCGAACAAGATTCTAACAACTTTTGCATGATTGGATCTAATAGACTCATCTGAATGGAAAAGAGTCTCTAAATATTGACGAACTCAGAGAATTGATCTTTATATTTAAGACCTTTTCTAGGAATGATACGGAGTTGAGAGATTTGAGTCATGATATCCCACCCAATTATCCGGTCTTTATTGGGGAGGCTTGATCCAAAGATTTTTGTGGTTATAGAACACTAAGGGAAGAATTGGACTGTTACGGGAGTGGTTCTGACATTTGTGGAGAAGCTATCTCTTGAGGCAGAATTGAAATATTGGATGTAAGGAGTCCAGAATTCTTCAGGAAGAACCTTAGTGTCCAATATTGAACAACTTGCTCCTGTGTCAATGAGGGCGATAACAGTGATGGGTTTGACAAACTTTGAAGTGAGGATTTTTACAGGGAAATGAGGACGGTGAGTTTGACTTGAAAATATGTTAAAGTTAGGTTCTGGAGATGAGGATGATATATGAAAAATATCTTGGACTCGAGTCCGACTCGATCTCACCGGGAAGTTTGGTAAGAGGGAATGACACAAAGTTTTTGTTCAGATGGTTCTTCGTCAGCAGAGAATAAGGATTCAATATCATCATTTTCAAGAGAAATACCTGTTTCATTTTCAATGTGATGAATTAGATGATTCTGACCTTTTCTTGCTTGTGGACAATTTTTGGCAAAATGTCCTTTCTGGTTGCCGATGTAGCAACGGTTTGATTTCTTGTGGCTTGTGCGATCCTTCCTTTTGTGTAGGTATCGCCATTTCTTCTTCTTTTTTTTCGGAAATGCTTGGAACCATGTTTGGATTTGTTTATCCAAAACTTCTTGTAATGTTTCTTTTTCTGAGAGTACTTACCACAAGTACCATCACAATCTTGCTTGGAGCATTTGATTTTTAACTTATGGCGAGAGCAAGCTGATTTATGGCGTTTGTCATTTGTGATGTATGTACGGACCATCTGGCGCTTTAAGCAAATTCTTCTAGGCACAGATGGACTTCTTGGTGTAGTTCTCCCAAGGGAATATCTTGTACTCTCCTTTGTTTTCCAAAAAAGGATCTTTCAACCATCTAGGATAGTTCCTTAGGGATTGAAGTAAAGAGAACATGCTTTAAATTTGGATATGCGCCAATCTAGTAAAAAAGTTGAAGCATCACTCGATAATGCTTATCAATATGCTTCTTCTGGAGGGAGCAGCATTTTCTTTTGAAAAATTCTCTTCTTTTCATCTCTATGAGATCAGTGGGTTTTCCCACAAAGACATGATATAATAGAGTGATGGCATGGCCGAAATTTGGTGACATCAGGAAATGAATATGGTCCTGTTCAGAAATTGACTGCCACCAAAGTTTGAGGCTACCCGTGAACCTTGTAACAAAGTTGTAAAGGACATCATTCATATCATGGTTGGTGATGGACTGAGTACTCAACCAAGTATGAAAGTCTTCAAGTCTTTGTGGCCATTTATGATAAGGAATATCATCGATGGTGAAGAACTGTTTTGATGCTATGGACACATGCTGAGCAGAATTGTTTGTCTGAACATTTTTGGCTCATAATAGTTTGATTCCATATCATCATCAGGAGGGTCAGCCATGAATATTGATGAAGTTACTGGTGCAATGGGGAGAGAGTCAACTGTACGAATGGAGAAAGATGAAGAAGAGGAAAGAGATACTGAATCTGATTCAGTCTCAGGAGTAGTGTGTTCAATTGGGAACAAAATCTGCTTCTCTGGAATGACAGGATCAGGTTGTTGAGTAGCAGGTTCAGGTTCCTGAGTACCCGAAGGATTCTAATGGGTTGGATAACATCATCTGATCTGATTTTTCTCTTATAACAATCGAACTTGATTCTGTAGGCGGTATTTTTTTCTTTTCCTTTGTCCTTCTGCAGGGCTTTGAGACAATTTCGTATTTCTACCATGTCGGGTTCTCTTCTGTAGGGATCTTCTGGAATAGTGGCAAAAATAGATGTCTGTGGCAGTGGAGGTAAATACCCGGTTCTAACCAAATGTGCCAATGGATCGAAAGGTTTAAACCTTCATTCTTCAAGAAGTTGGATTTGCCTTTTGAGCTTTTCTATTTCTGGCTTTGGACTTTCAAAATAATGATACCCAAGATGATGTCCCGACTCCAAGGCATGAAGCCTTTTCTGGAACTCAGAAAGTATCTTTTTGGTGCTTTCATCATACCTTCGGAGATCTTGTTGCACATTTCCAATCTTGGAATCAATTGCTTTAAAGGCATTGTTTTGTGCCAACAGTGTCTCTGATTGCCAATTTAGAACAGCTTCAGCAGTAGGAGTCTTTCTCTGTCTCCCATGTTCATCCACATCAGTGGGGGTTGGAATCTTAGGAACATGGCGGTATATGCCATGTGGATCAATAAATTCCTCTGAAGCCGGAAACAAGAGTTTAGAACTTTCTCTAGCAAGAGGGGGAAAGTCAGTTTCCTGGAACATGGCGATGGAAGAAGTGGGTGGTGCTTCTAGTGGAGTTTCAAGTGGGTAAGAATGTTTCTTAGCCCATTTGAGGATTGGCTTATAAAACGAAGAGAGCTTGTTTTTTTTCTGAGGAGGAGATGGTGGGGGTGTTTTTGGTGGATGTGGTAAGGCTTGGGATGTATTACTGTACTCTGGTGGTGGAGGTGGTGCATAGGAGACCATGAACTAGTATTTATCACACTCACCAAGAGTATCAACGGATGGATCTCCGTTTAAGTACCTTTGGTACACCTTATCCTTTGGCTTTTTCCTTCGAAGTGGAGATTTTGCAAAATGATCTACCTCGTTAGGGGATTTTGTACGATAGGAACATTGACAAAAAGGATCCCAAAAACAATGACCATAGTTGTCTTTGTAGTAATGGATAGGATGTCCATCACCGTTAAAGTGTCTAATAAGCTTTTTTGTGTCTGGCTCGGAAATTGATTGAGGAACACATGGTTCAATCATGAAGAGGGTTTGGAAGATAGAAGGACTTTCCTCCTTTTCCTTGCCAAATTTGATGGAAACAGTTCCATCTTTTTTTTCATACGAACTCTGAGTCCATAGACTGGAAAGGCTTGTTATGCTAGTGTAGCTTTTCGTAGTTGGTGATCTAGGTATCTAGAAGGAGCTTGCTTGGCCAATGTATCCTTCGGGATCTGTCTGAGAACATGGATACAGGATGTATGGTCATTATGCATAGAGATGAACAAAACATCTTCATTACCATTGTTGAAGTTGAGGTCAAGTGCATGGTTCTGCACTCGATAAACCATCTGGTAATGTAGAGTTGCAGCTACAGAGTCAGCAGTTTGAGGAGCTCCAGTGAGCTGGACTTGGACTTTCAAAAAAGAGAGTAACTGGGGGTCTGAAAAAGCGATGTTGAAGTTTGGATACAGAGTCACAAAGAGTGTTCCAGCATTCAAAGTTGTTTGGACAGTACCGATGCAAGCATGTTGGTATTGTAAAAACCCGGTATCCAACAATGATATTCTTGCCACAACTGGCAAACTTTTACGACCATGAAAGGTAAGAGCAAGACAAACAACTCCATAATGGACATGAGTGTATCCCTGTTGAGCCCATTGTCTGGGGAACTTTGGAGGAATTTGAAGAGTAACAAAGTACTCTTTTTTAGTGGCAGGAATGGGATGCTGCTCGAATTTGAAGGACTAGACGTACTCCTTTACTTGCTTTGGGGTTTGGTGAATAAGTTGGCGGATGGAGCGAATAGGTGAAAATGATGAGTTGGGTTTGGCAAAAGCGGAGTAAGGGTTCATAAGAGGAAGTTGAGTTTCAGAAATCTTGGTTTCATCACTAAGAGAGACTTCATAAAGATAATCTATCTTAGAAGCATTGGAAACACGGAATTCTGGAGGAGTTGAAGATGAAGAAGAAGGAGCAAGAGAAATGGGTGCTTTGAGAATTTCTGGTTCTGTAGACATGATGTAAGGAGATCTTCTCAGCACTGGATTCACCTACCAAGCTCATGGAATGGATAACATTACAAACGAAACCATGGCAAAGTCCATCGTTACATGTTCCCACTTCCACTCTGGTATATCCAATGGTCTCAACAGTCCTGCGGGTTTGTGGTGTTCCAACTTTACTTGCTGACACGTTAAACATTGAGAGACATGCTTAGCTATATCCTTCTTCATGACATTCCACCAAAATCTGACGCAGATTCCTGTACATCTTTGTACTTCCTGGATGAATACTATAATTACTCATATGTGTCTCCGACAGAATTTCCTTCTTTACTTCTTCGTTGTTGGGAACACAGAGTCGTCCCTGGCATCTTACCACTCCATCTTCAGAGACTTGAAATTCTGGTCTTTTTCCTAAAGACACTACATCTTTCAATTTCATAATTTCCGGGTTAGACTCTTGCAAGATCTTAACTTTCTGAATAATTTCAGGTTCAATCCTTAATGCACTAAGCATATCAGTAAGACAATCCACTTTTAATTTAAACTATGAGTTCGCTACGGACTTTAACAAGCTCCATTCCGCCATTCTTAAACTGACCATCTCCATGGTTGACTTACGACTAAAAGCATCCGCTACCTTATTCGCCTTCCCTAGATAATATCGTATCTCACAATCATAATCCTTTAACAACTCCATCCACCTCCTTTGTCTCATGTTCAACTCTTTTTGTGAGAACATATATTTCAAGCTCTTATGATCTGTATAAATCTCAAACTTTTCCCCATATAAATAATGCCTCCATATCTTCAAAGCGAACACTATAGCTGCTAATTCTAAATCATGCGTTGGGTAGTTCAGTTCATGGGGTTTCAATTGTCTAGATGCATAGGCTATGACCTTGCCATGCTGCATCAAAACACATCCCAATCCTTTGTGAGATGCATCACTATATACTATAAAACCATCAGATCCAGTTGGTATAGTCAAGATTGGAGCCAAGGTCAATTTTCTTTTAAGCTCCTGGAAACTTCTTTCGCATTCCCCATTCCATTCAAACTTCGCGTTCTTTCGAGTCAATTTTGTTAAAGGACTAGCCAATCGTGAAAACCCTTCAATAAACCTTCTATAATAACCAGCCAATCCTAAGAAACTCTATATCTCAGTGGGTGTCGTCGGTCTTGACCAATTTATTACCATCTCAACTTTCATCGGGTCCACTGAAATTCCTCCTCCTCACACCACGTGTCCCAAAAATGCTATCCGGTCCAACCAAAATTCACATTTGCTGAATTTAGCATACAACTTATGATCCCTCAAAATTTGCAAAACTATACTCAAGTGTTGCTCATGCTCTTTAGGTCCTCTAGAATATACCAGGATATCATCAATGAAAACAATCGCAAACTGATCCAAATAAGGCTTAAATATCCTATAATTTCAAATCCATGAATGCAGCTGGTGCATTTGTCAATCCAAATGGCATGACGAGGAACTCGTAGTGTCAATAACGAGTCCTAAATGCAGTCTTAGGAATGTCTTCTTTCTTAATTCTTAGCTGATGGTATCCCGACCTTAAGTCAATTTTAGAGAAGACCGAACTTCCCTAGAGTTGGTCAATTAGGTCATCAATTCTAGGCAAAGGATATTTATTTTTAATGGTCACTTGATTCAATTGCCTATAGTCAATACATAAGCGCATCGACCCATCCTTCTTTTTTCACAAACATGACTGGTGCACCCTAAGGTGAAGCACTTGGCCTAATGAATCTTTTATCAAGCAACTCCTGTAGTTGCACTTTCAACTCCTTCAGTTCCATTAATGCCATCCTGTACGGGGCTTTCAATATTGGTCATGTTCCAGGCATTAATTCAATTTCAAACTTAATTTCTCGTTCCGGCGGTAATCCAGGCAACTCCTCAGGAAATACATCTTGAAATTCATTAACTACTTGAATTTCATTAAGCTTAGGCTCTTCCTTAGTATAATCTTTAACCATAGCCAGGTACCATTGACATCCTTTGTCAAGTAACGCACAAGCCTCTATTGCTGAAATAAGTGCTGTAGATAGGTTGGTCTGACCTCCCAAAAATTCACAACTAGATTGATTAGGTAAAATAAATTGGATCACTTTTCTATAACAATCCATTTTGGCCCAATACCTATGAAGCCAATCCATTCCTATGATAACATCAAAATCATACATAGTCATTACGACTAAGTTTATTTCTATATCCTTTCCTCCCATTGTTATCTTACATCTTCCACACACAAGCATAGACAATACCATATTCTTTAAAGGCGTAGAAACACCAAGAGGCGTCTCAAGAGACGTAGTTTCTATTTTACTCAACTGTTTATATCTTTCAGACACAAACGAATGCATAGCACCCGTATCAAACAATGCATATGCATTTTTATCATTTATAAGGATCGTACTTGATATAACATTTCTGGAAGCATCCGCTTCCTCTTAGGTGACCGCATATACGCTTCCTTGAGCTGGTGGCCTCTTGAGGATTCCTTGGTAGGTTTGGTATAACAGCACTTTGATATGCCTGTCGCACCGAGCCAACACTCATTTGTGACCTTTCTTGTGGGCAATCTCTCTTAAGGTGACCTACTTATCCACAACCATAGCATTTCAGCTGTCCATTACAAGGTCCTGGGCCATGTTGCCCATCAGACCTTCGACATTCTTCATTTCGATAGGGTGCTCTTCCAAAATTTCCAAAATTGCTCTTTTTCTTCGCATTCCAAGTATGACCTTGACCAGGATGAGGTCTCTTACCCTTTTCACATCACTAAAGTTCAACTGTTTCTTAAACTCCGATCGCTCTCTCACCAGCTCTTACTCCACTAACTGTGCCATTTCATAAATCTCATTATAATCCCTCATATTCAAAGGCACTAGTTGTTTCCTAATATCAGTCTTCAATCCTTTTAGAAACCTCTTAGCTTTTTCCTCACGATCCTCAATCAATCTGGGAGCATACCTAGACAATTCGGAAAATTTTGCCTCATACTGATCCACTGTTAGCTCCCTTTGTTCCAACTGAACAAACTCAGTGATCTTCTTATCCTTAGCACAGTCAGAGAAATGCTTCCTATTAAAAGCTCTAACAAACTCTTCCCAGTTCACATCAGTACCTAATGGAAAGATTATATCCCTCGAAGCTCTCCACCAAAACTTTGCATTTCCCTCCAGCTGGTACTTTGCCAAAACTATTTTCTCAGCATCACTGCAGTCCAACAACCTTAAAATTCACTCCATTCCATCAATCTAATGTTCTGCCTCCTCAAGACTTCCTATTCCACTAAACTTAAGTGGCTTCAACTTCATAAATTGTTCCACCAGTCCTTGAGGGCGACGTTCCATTCCAGGTTGTTGCTGCGCTTGCCTCTCCATCAGATTTCCAATATTGGCCAATGCCTTCAGGATGTCTTCCATTCGGGGTTCAGCCCCTACAGCAGAGGCTTCAGCCCTCGATGGATGAGTACTTCCAGCTCGCACCATAACTTTCATGCAATTTCCAAGCACTGCCTCAGGAATAATTTGAGACTCACTGTCCCCATTCAAAGCAACTACTACTACGTTAGTAACATAACATGTTACTAGTACCTAAAAGCAACTCATAATAAACTACTAGGGATTTACAAGTGAATACTCATCACCCATTATTCAAGGTTAACCAATTATTCCATTTAATACCCTACGGTGTGCATTGTCATCATGTTCCTCAATTTCCAAATGAGGCTCCTTATCACTCCAATCTATTACCATTGCTCTGATACCAAAAAAAGGGGGGTTGTGGCACCCCCGACTAGCCTAAGGTCACCACAGGTGATCTCTTTTACTCTATCTCTTATAACTTCACAGACCGATACCCTTTGACTAGGGAATTTATTTATTTTTTTGAAAAGGTCCTAGCACAACTTATTAGCAGAAGCATAAACAAGTCTCACCATCTCTCCCTCCAATAACCATAATGCAATACACACCAACTACGCACCATAACAAAAAAGATAATGCCGATTCACTCTTATTTATATTTTCATGATGGACATCGAGGTCGATACAACAAAAAGCCAATATTTTAACTATACTCGGCTACCATCCCAAAAGGACTCGATTCTACATCGATCATGTACCACCCTCCATCTATAAGCGTCGGCTATCTCCAAAAAGTGTCAGCTCTCATCAGTTATATGCGCCATCATACCCAATCCGGTGCATCGGGTGGCGGCGGCGGTAACATGCCTAACATAACTACATGGCGTTGGACATGGACAGATATAAACTCCTGGATGACTGGGCCATCAGCTTAACCCATGTCGTACATAACCAACACTCGGACTCGAACAAAACCTAAACCAAGTGCACCGACATAGACATGCTCAATACACTCCACATCCACATCAGTAGGTATGCCATAGTAAGTACCATGTGGAACCAGTAGCAAAGGCATCTTTCTAATCTGAAATGTTAATCCCCAAAAGGGGTGAGTACAACCACTCAGCAGGTAAAAGATCCTTTAAACTACTCAATGCATCAAACAGAACAATCATGACATCATAGTAGAGTACATATAGTTCATACATGTTGAACATGTCTTACCTTTCAGCCATGCACATTTTATCAAAACAGCCATGTATATAAGTCACCATGTCATGTGCATATACCACCATGCACTTGTATGTGTGACATCATTCTGCCATGCATACATGTCACCATACTATATGCACATACCACCATGCACTTATACATATTATATCATACGGCCATGCATACATGTCACCATTCCATGCATGATTCAATTTCAGCTTTTTATCTTTCAATTGGGTCACCACATTTTTCTTTCCCGGGACCAGTAATTGCATCCCATGTTTTATCGCTCGCACCCAACCTGGCATCGCGAGGAACCTCCGACACACACCTCCAGGCATCTCGAAACTCTCGAGGACATTTGGCACACACCTCGGGGCATCCAGCACACACACTTCAGGCATCTCAAAACTCCCGAGGACATCTGGCACACACCTTTGAGCATCCGGCACTCACCTCCGGGCATCCCGACACTCTCGGGGCATCGTCAGCTCACACCTCCGACGGCATCCTCATTTATCACAATTTAGGTTCACAATTGTGTCTCAATATTAACATGGCACATGATGTGATGGCAACAAGGTCAATTTCAGCTTTTGATTTTATATGTAATGCCATATATCATAACATATGCAGCAAGATCAATTACTATTATTTTAGAAAACATAATGCATTCTTTTAAATTTACATTTCCTAAAATTTAGTAATTGTCTCTAATAATTTCTAAGAATTTAGCACATCATAGAAAAACCCTAGAGGCATTTATCTCATGAAGAACACAACACCACTAGAATTTCATACAAAACAGGATAGTCCATACATCACAGCTTTTAAAATTTGCACAATCCAGCTAGTATAGTTTTAGAAAATATTTTCATTAAATACCCAAATGACATTAAAAAATTATGAAATTTGACTATGTGTTAGCCAAGACCATAAGGTAAATACTTCATGAAGAACACTATACCATAATATCCCCATATAGTTCAATACAGACCACTCATCACAGAACTACTAATTCTGTCCGTTCTACTACCACAGTTTTTGAAAAAAATTTGGTTAAATAGGCAAATGAACTTAAAAAATTACGAAATTTGAATATGTTAAACATAAGGATGTCCTTTACATCTTTTGTTAAGAAATCAAAGTGAAATTTCAACAAAAATATTGCCTTACAGTCCATGCATTCATCACGGGTAGGTACCAAAATCTCCAGATCCAGTCTTTCCAAAGAATAACGATTTCACCCACTTATACTTGTTTTTTTTCTCCAAATTTGAGTATGTTATACTCCATGAAGTCCTTTACAACTTTCATTTAGAGATCAAAGCCAAAATTTAACTAGAACATCACATGCAAGTCACTAGAACAGTACACTAGACTAGAGCACCACTCTTATAACTTCAAATTTTTTCACATTCTATACATCCGAAATTGTTACCAATAAATCGCACACACTAAGCACAGCATGCAAGCGTATATCAAAGGATCTCGCTTGCCTCCAAACTGAGCAAATGGCGTGCACAACGGCGAGACACGGCGGCGACGGAAAACGGTGAGCAAGGCGAACGATCGACAGACGGCCCTCCTCTTTCCTCTCTTCCTTTCTTCCTTTCCTCTCCTTCTCTCCTCTCTCTCTACCGTGCGACACCTCTCTCTCTCTCTCTCTCTCTCTCTCTCTCCTCTCTCTCTCTCGGTTCCTTTAGCTCAATCTGGTCACTCTTCCCCCTAATTTCCTTCCCTCCATCATTAGCCATCATTAATCTTGCATGGCTTGACACTTGGCCATCTTCTTAGGACAAATGGGGAGGCATGCAAACCGGTCTCTTCCCCCCCTTCTTTGTGCGATCGATGACCCCTCATGGGCTCTATGGGCCGGCCATTTTGGCCCATCTTAGGCCCAACACTCTTGGGCCTAAGACCCAAGCTTAAATAAATCTAGAATTGACCCTTTTAAAAACTAACTAAATCCCTATTAAATCAAAGTACTAAATTGCAAATTTAAATGGATATAATACTTTGTAACATAGATTAATAAAGTCCAACTTATAAAATTCATGGCCAAACATAATTTTCCTCATCAATAAATCTGGATCTCACATGGGCATGGAACATGTTTCCAACAAAATATTCACCCATTAGGTGCTCGGCCATTAATTCTATTACACTTCTTTGGTCTAAAGACCATAACATATGTCAATGATGCGTCCATTGCCCTTCCAAAGGTTGTAAGGCATCTAGAGGTTGCCATGGAGTTTTAGGATGCCACATCACCATAGCATTTTTCCTCACCCATATATCCCATTTGCTTCCCAAATTTACAACCAAAATAAATCCCCGGCTTCAATTGCACAAAAACGATCCCGAACCGACTTTTTCTCAAAAATTCTTGGTTGTCCAAAAAATCTCTTGAGACTGAGTTGACACTCCTAAAATTTATTATGACACGACACAATCTTCAATTTTTGAAATCAGACTTGAATTGACAGTTAATTTTCATTCGGCACGTTTTTAGCTTGACCTAGACTACCGGGTAGTTTTCATAACTTTTTAAGGCAAATAACCCGTGGTCGATTTTCTTCGAACCACTATGAACCCACTCGATTCAATGGCAACTCTTGATTGTTGTGAAAATCTCGATGATTCAATTACGGACATAGGGTACCAAACCGATAGTAAAATCAGATTGATGTCGGTCGACGAGAATTTTCCAATTTAGTGGAGTCACCCACGATTGGCCACACATCTTAGTCGAACAGACCTATCTCTAATCTCAAATCGATTTTTAATTATGCGGTCGAGAAGTCGATTCCTGGTCAAGTTCTCAAGTCTATTTGTTTTAAAGTCTTTAATAGCTTCCCCAGCTAGCCTAGTTATCTCGAGAGTGATCGGCTCTGAGAATAGCCCTATAAACACGTGAATGAAATGCCTGATTTACTCAATAGAAGACAGGGTTGAAAATCAGGGATGTCACATGTCGTGTAGCAAATTTTCAAGGGGATCGTTGCACAAAAATATCATATTTTAATGTTCTATGTACAATCAACATATTGAAAAGATGAAAAACTTTTTCATTAGGTATGATTAACCATTGCACTGAGAATCTTTTAAGATAGGAACACTAAAATAAGTGGTTACTCTGTATATACGTATTGAAAATTTTCTAAATTGAGCATGTGATGAACGTAGAGGTATAATACATTCATTGGAGGGAATAAAGAGTATTTATATAAATTCTGGAATGAACTAAATAATCAACATTGTCACATTATTCTAATTCCATCTCTATGGTCTCAGGAAAAAAATATTTAAGTGAATTTTTCTTTTTTATTGCTTATCTCTTGAATTGCCGCGCTTCATGCAAATTGCCGTGCTTCGTGCACATGCACTTTTGTTTGCGTTGCAAGCGCGTTTCTCATATTTGCAATCGGGGATTTGTATTATTTCCATTCCCATTGCGTCATATACCTTCTTATATTATGAATTAAACTTAGTATGAACAATTCTTTTTTATACAAAGTGGTCTTAACTGGAAATTCAAAATGTTTGTGAAATTAATATACTTGCCAAAAAAAGAAAAATTCACTGATTGTGCCTCATGTAGTGGGCTTATTTCTTCAAACTGCCTACGTGAAGAAGGCCCAATAAGCGATCTCCAAGGCCCAAGCCCACGTAGGAAAGCCCTGCTTCGGCCTCTGCGATCGCGTCGTCTTCCTCATCGCATCTGGTGGAAATCCTAACCGCCATTACCATCTCGAGAAGAAACCAGAGAAGAGAAGACAAATTTGAGACACCCTCTTTTGATTGGCTCGATGAGTTCTCGTTGATCACTGGGCTGATAACTAATTTCGGAAACTTTTCTGATATATCGAGCAATTGAATCTTTCAGCAAATTCTTCACTTGAACTCTAAACTGAAAGATTAGCGGCCGAATATGATGGATTCGAAACCCATTAGCGATAATGTTGTCGCCCCAAGTAACGTTGGTTCATTCTGCTTCTTGGGTTTTTTTAATTAATTTATTTAATATTTGTTATTTCGGCTAAATGAAGAATTGCATTGGCTGTTTGTGGATGGTTGTTGACACCTAGATTTTGATGGTCCGTTTAGTCATTTATCGCATTAAAATTAGGGTTTAATCAATAATTAATTAATTGCATAGCATTTAGTTATAGGTGCATTTATTTTTATTTGCATTTACTGGACCGGTGGTGGATGGGTTGAATTAGTGATTTTGGGTTTTAAATTAATTAGTTGGATTAAGCCCACAAAGCGAGCAGGTTGGCCCAAGCCCATGTTTTTTATTGAAAATTATCTCGTGAAAATTGAGATTTGATGCAATATTACGGTAGTTTTTTACGTTTAAAAATCATATTGCAATCTTATCTTTGGTCTTTTGTGATAAAATCATTGGGAATATTAAGGAGGATAAGGAATATTCTAAAATATTTTGTTGCGGATGGATATCTCGAAAGATTTTAGAATTGGAAATGGAGTTTTATCTAAAGTGAATTATTTGGGAAAATCTTCACAAAAAAAATTCCAGTTTATCTTCAATCGCTGAGTCAGCATATAAAATATTCAATGGTCGAGTAAGTCAGCTTAGAAGATTTTAATAGATGATTTCAATGGCCGAGTGAGTCAGCATACACGATAATCTCGAAAGATAATCTTCAGCGATTAAGTTGTTATGCAAATCTTCGTAGGTTGAGCAGACTAAGTTTCCACTCTATAAATAGGGGTGGTCTTCTCTTCGTCCAAGGGGGGGCTTCTTTTAAAAAAATTCAGAAAAAGTGAAAGGGGAGAGAAGCCATCCGTGGAGGTTAAAAGGAAAGAAGAGAAAAAGAAAAAAAGCAAAAAGCTTCTGCAGAAAAGCGAAGGAAGAGGGAGAGTGACGTGAGAGAGAGAGAGAGAGAGAGAGAGAGAGAGGCGAGAAGAGAAAAGTAAAGGGGTGATTTGACCCCTACTGTTCATCATCTTCCCCAAATCGCTGCTCCTCCTCGCAAGCTTCCATCCGCGAGGCTTCCGCCACCGTGTGTTCGCCACAGCCGCCGCCCCGGTCTCCCCCTGGCTTCGCCGCGACAACGCCGAGCCGCTCGGGCTCGAAGCTTGAGTCCCGTCCGACGCCTGGATCTTCCTCCGCACGAGCCCCGACGACTCCCGCCGTTCGCCCTGCCGTCTCCCCTGCAGCGCCTCCACCCGCGCGCTGTTCCGACGCCGCGCCCACACCACGACAACGCTGCTGCAACCGCGACCGCTGCACCCGCACCGCGATCTCGCTGTCGCCGGAGTTCTCCATCGCCCACGAGCTCGCTGCTCAGCCAGCAAGTCCCGAACAGAACAGTAGCCCCTTGCGGAGACGCTGTCCGACTTGTCCGCCACGCCTCCTCCTCGGCCGCGACGCAGCCCCTACCGGATCGACGCCGCACGCCGGTGCTGCTGTCCCCGCCACCGCCGCCCCACCGGACGCCGAGCCGACGCCCCGCAGCGCCCCGTTGGCGGCTATCTTCGATTCACCTCTTCGCCGATCGCTCGCTGCTGTTTTCCTCTCGCCGGAGCTCGACGATCATCCCCTCACGCCGGCGACTCCTCACCGGACCGGCCACCACGTGCTGCCTTGCTCGGAAAAGAAAAGGAAAAACAACAGAAAAAGCAAAATCAATTAGGTCGTTTTTATTTTTTTCATTTATTTTACTTTATTTTGTTTACATTCTTTAGTTATTTACTTAATTGGATCCCAATGTTCACTTTATGAATCTTATAGGCATTATCCGCAAGAGTTATCCCTAAACTTATTGTAATTATTAATTTGACCCGTAAGATGTCGGGTTATTTTTTAATTACATTAATTTTTGGGGTTTGTTGATAGTTTTTAAGTACTAAATCAATATAATTATTAATTTGATCCGTAAGAATTCGGATCAGATTTTTAGTTATTTTGAACTCTTTGTTGTGATAATTAGGGTTAGGATAATCGTTAATTTGACCTGTGAGACAACAGGTTATTTTTTCGATTATTTTGATCCTTTATTTGATTGCATATCTTGATTGTTTAGATTTAATGTTTAGCTGATAATTGCTTGTTTTGGATAATCACTAAAAAAAATCTAAAAAAAATATTCGAATTAAGATTTAGTTTGTTTTAGAATATTTCTTGTTATCTTGCATATCTAGGATAAGGATTTCAGTTTGAAAAATAAAAAAAAATGCATTAATTTAGGATTTTAGTTGCATGTTTAATTACGTGGCAATTTTAAATTTTGAATTTTAAATAAAAAAATAAAAGATAAAAACTCTCATGCATATGTCATG
Source organism: Eucalyptus grandis (assembly GCF_016545825.1). Classification (NCBI taxonomy): domain Eukaryota; kingdom Viridiplantae; phylum Streptophyta; class Magnoliopsida; order Myrtales; family Myrtaceae; genus Eucalyptus; species Eucalyptus grandis. The sequence goes on along the minus strand of NC_052619.1, from coordinate 45,367,538 downwards.
TAGAATTAGGGCTTGCTCCGCATGTCATTGCATATTAGATCAATTGCATGTTAGATTAAGATAATATCTTAGTTTAAATTATGATTTAATGTGACTTAATCCTTAGTTTAAATTAGATCGAATTTTAATCTAGCTAGATCATTTTCGCATTTTTAAATAGAAATATCAAATGCACGTCATTTAGTTTTTATTAGGTTCATTAGAACTTTCTCGTCATTAGACTAAATCATTTAATAAATGTCGCATGACATATAACTCGCATGCTAAATTATATGTGGCATGTCATCTTAGTTTAAATAATTTTGTATGTCATTGCATCGCATTGCATGTCATTAGAATTATGTCATTTAGATTGCATTTAATTATTGCATTTCTCCATGTCATATAGTTTAGGTCATGCTGCCATGTTATATTAGATTATTAACATGCATTGCATAAGTCATGATTTTCATTAAATAAAGTGAAAACAAAAATTGAAATTGCGTGTTAATTAGAAATCATATTTAGGACTGCTGATGTGAATTCTAATTTAACAATGCAGATGCTTTCGTTGCTTTGAGGTAAGTCTGCATCATTTAATTGCTTTCTTGGATGTTAAATTGGTGGTTTGCACACCCGCATGAACATCTCACATGTTAGGGAAATAGATTTAAAATCAATTTAAATTGCTTGCCAAACATTTTTCAAAAAATAAAAAGAAAGGTACCGAAAGGGCGTTAGATAAATCTAACGTAACCAAGTCCCCGTACCCTTAGTCTCTGGTTCGTAAGAGTAAAGTAAATCTCCCGTTGCTTTACTAGGGTTTCTAATCGACCCACCAAAAATAGATTAGTGGCGACTCCTAGTTAAAATTCAATTGCATGTTAAGAACTTGAACCTAAGTCGCGAATTGGTATGGGCTTGGGAGAGCCCGAGTTAAGTCTAGGCTTAATAATCCATTAGCCAAACCCTAGGTGGTTCACACCCGAAAATTCAGGTCGCGACAATGGTCTTCTTTGCTGTTGTCTTTTCTTTCTTGGGCAATGGATGCTTTGTGCTGTGGCGTGCGGGACTCGCCGGCCACCCGTCGTGGCCGCCCGAGACCGCCATCGTGGGCGGCGGTCGGGGGTCCGTGAGCAAGAATAAAAACAAATAAATACAAAAATTAAAAATTTGTACCAAACGCATTTCTATTGTTTTTCTATTTCAAGAATAGAAATTTTGTGTAGTTACCAAACACCTTATTTTACTCAGAATTTGAGTAGAAGTAGAAAAAAAACTATTTCTGAAAAGAAATTGTTTCCTAGCCAAGAAGCCAAAACCTGCTTTTGTCAAGACGTATGGAAAAAAGCATTTCCGGTTCATCGTGTTGCTCATTTTTAACACTTCCATGGCGCTCTTATATTTCAAATAAATTGTTCCCTTCCGTTTTCCCTGGACTCTATTTTCCACATTCCCGCTACAAACTCTCCAACCCAAATGGGTGTCACCTCTTACCGCCCAAATAATAAAAGCACATGAACATCGGTTTCCACCATAATTGATTATATTACTCAAAAGTATTTTTATTAATAATCAAATTATACGAACAAGTGCAATACAAAGAGAATTATAGTTTGTTGAACAAGGAGATATAATTATTCATCAGACTCTATGTTATTGACTCTATAAGGTACAAACCATGTTCCCTCTTGTCACGGACATAAGGCATATGCAATGAACTAGTTGTCTTATTTCTTCGATCCTCCTTGGTGCATTAACTTGTACGATGTAACCCAAACTTCCCAGGAGTACAAACACACCAGTAGCATTTTCATTTACTAGTGTGTCACTTCCCCATTTTCCTGGTCAAGAAATGGGTAATCTATGTAACCAACAACTAGATCTTGAGTATAAAATGTATCTCTGTTGTAACCATTCAATGGTGCATCCACCTTGAATCGGTAGACCAAATCAGGGTTAGAGATGAAGAGCCGACCGTACGATATCAAGTCCGGATCTCCTCCAGCCAAAGCCTTCATCCCGAGCTCTCGCGTGAAGCCGCCGCTCAACATGAAAGTACCTTGATAAGCTCTCTTCAAAGTTCTCATCAATTGAGCTTCTTCATCCTCCTCTTGTTTGACGTAATTCTCCGTGCCATTGAGTGTGAATCAAGGATGAGTCACATGGAGATAGGCGAGTTTGGAGCCTATCTCATTTTGGAACTTGTTCAATCTCTCGATGATCGATAGGCCTAGATTGAGTGGATCGGAGTCCATGGCATCCAGGTGGTCAATCGCTGGTGAGATTCTAACTCCCGCTCGATCAGTGCCAACTTCTCCTGCTACCACTTTGATGATCTCCATCAAGAATCTGCATCTATTCTCAATTCATCCCCCAAATTCATCTACTCTATCATTGATTGAGTCCTTGAAGAATTGATCAATGAGATAGCCATGTGCTCCATGCACCTCAACACCATCAAAACCTAAAGTGGAAATTGATTTGATTATTAATATTTATGTGCAACAAACGAAGTAAATACGAGTAATTTTAGCATCTATCACGATATGATTATAGTTCATGGACTAACCTGCTCGGATGGCATTTGCAGCTGCTTGGCGATATTGCTCAATAACCAGCCATACTTCATGTGATTGGAGAGCTCTTGGTTTGTGAGGAACATCGAGAGTCCCGTCGGGCATGATGATTTTCCATTTATCAAAGATAGATTGATTTGTTGACGAAATCAGAGCGCGTCCATCGGGTTGATAAACTAATACAATCACCATAATATAATACCAATTGTTGTTAGAAACGAGTATAGAAGGTGAAACTTAGTAAGTTAACATTGCCAAAGTAGGAAAAAAGTATAAGGGCAAAAACAGATTGTCAAATTCAAATAGTGCAGGTCGTGATTATGTGATATTTTTAGAAAATGAATTTAGTACCACGGTTGGAGGCACGACCAACGTGCCAAAGTTGACAGAAGATGATGCCGCCCTTGGAATGAACAGCATCCACCACCTTCTTCCATGCTTCGACTTGCTCTTCAGTGTAAATCCCAGCACTACCTGGAAACCTGGTTTAACAACATTTTATTTTTCAAACTTAAAGATCCTCCTATGATCCAAAGCGAAGTTCATATTACTTGCTGTCGAGCAATGAATAGGGAATAAATAGCTTGCGGTGCTCAGGTGTACATCGGTATGTAGACAATTTCAGTTCCTTTCTGCGTGATATATAGAAGACAACTTGATCTCAGGACAAAAGGACGTACCCAGCGGCCGTGTCAGAGATGAGGGTGCCTTCGGTGATGAGAAAACCACCCTTGGTCGTTCTTTGCGCATAGTACTCTGCATGACCGGCAATGGAATCCCATTGATTGCTCTGCATCTCGTCATAGGCGCTAGCACTGCCCTATGAGAGAGATCGAACTTGCCCATCTGGCATGAAGTGAAGAGGTTCGCGGCCATTTCGTGGTGTAGCTTGTATTCTGTCAAGAACGAACAACAAGGATTGATACTAAGAATATGATGATGAAGATTTGAAGACGGTGCGATGTGAGGTTGATCGATATTGCTCATCGGTTTTTATAGTTGGGTGTTGCCATTTGAACATTGCAGCAAGAACTGGGAAGCTTTGCCGTAATTAAGTTTGCACATGGCTAGGTTTAATTTTGTTATGACTAAGTGGTCGCATGTTAGGAGGGTCGAATTGCAATTGCTTTCTTTAACCTCACTTTTCTCCTTGCAAAATTGTTTTAAAGACGTTGACGTATAGAACATGTGGTTCTAACGTTTCTTTATTTTCTTTATTACCCAATGGGGTTCTTACGTTGACCGTTCAACATTTCATCGCCTGCTGGGCTGCTACGAAGTCGGTGGGGGGTTCGTTCCTGTTCATATAAAGCAATCAGTCTATGTTCACTGTCCGGAGAATCTAATATTAATAACAATATGTTGGGTTATACAAACTCTCGAACAACACCGCTCACGTGCCAGCTTCTCTAGCGGCCAATAAGAAATAAATAAACATCAATTGCTGTTGCCATGCGAACCCTTGCGGCAGAATCGACGTAATACATTACGTGCATGCCAGGAGGCTAGGAGAGTTGAAATTTTTCTCTTTGCTTCTCGATTGAGAAAACTCTAATTGGCTTCTACCGTGCCCAATTATAATTCATCTGTGAGATGATCGATTGATGATGTGCGAGAACAAGAGGTATGGACGCAACTTTGATTTCGATTTGGACCATGCTATAGACATCTCGTGTCACACCCCGATCCTTGGGCACACGCACATCCTTCTATTTAGTCGATTTTAAAATGCTATATCTCAGGACTAAGTATCGCTGACCCCTTTCATTATTAATAGCACATGCGAAAACAGTTATAAATCCCCAGACAATAAGACGATTGGATAGAAAAGCAGGGCCATATTTTTCATACTGAAAATTCACAATCACTCCTTTTTACAAACATCTCGTAGTATTCTACAATACTATATACATAAGTTTGATCTAACATCTATTCACATGCAGACAAGGTCTGACAAGACAGAATGGGATCTCAGTCCTCATCCAGGTCATACTCAAGATCATCCTGATCCTCTTCTGACTCTTTTTCACTAAGCTCACATCCTTCAAGCTCTTCATCTTTTTTTCGGCTCATCGTCCTCTTCTGGTTCCTCCTCCACAGGCTTATCACGGGCCTGAAATGTTATCCCACAACTGGGATGAGACTACGTCTCAGCAAGTTCTACCCCACTAAGACTCGATTAGGAAACCAATACGCTATCCAAGCCAGTATATTATACGATTCATTCTCCGAGATGACATATAGAGTCACCGAGTATATTCATCATAACGTACATTCTTCGAGATGACATGTTGAGTCACCAAGCCGTTATGGCATGCCATCCATTCTCCAAGATGATCTATAGAATCACCGAGCCGACATTTAATACCGTCCATTCTCCAAGATGACGTATATGGTCATCGAGCCGGTATACAAGCAATTCTTTCTCAAAATGACATGAGAGTCATCGAGCTGTAATAGTATAACGTCCATTCTCCAAAAGACATATGAATCATCGAGCTGTTATAGTGTTTTCTTTTTGTTCCGAAGACACAATCAATTTTACCATTTTCATCATATTTGATAAAAGTACACGTGTGTAGGCACACGGTTGGCCTTAGCCAAGATACAATAATTTCTTTTTTATTCACCCACTCCTTTCAGCAGTACAAAAATAGATTTTTGACACTGTAAACCGACGCCCGGTAATTTTCCACTCAATTACCAAAGTTATTCAATTTCTGAGATAAATACCCACAATTACTTTTTGCACTCAATTTGCACAACCAAGTACTCAATTAAATAAATAGAGAGCACCACTGCAATCAGCACGAAATTCTGGTCGTCAGCTATCCCAGCCTAATTTTCAGAAAATAATTAATTAATTAATTAATTACTAAAAATCCAATTCAGGCCTGTAATACCTGATTGAAGCTCGATAAGGGTCGGGACAAATCCCGAGATGCATTCAATAAATGTTACAGACTATTCTCGAGCTAATTACACTAACCACCTAACTAATATGAAATGCAATTAACTAATAATTGCTAATCCATGCTAATCTAACCACCTAATTGCACTTAATTAAATCTAATCAACCTTTAAGCATCATTAGTCTACTAAGCAAGGATTAGTGAGATTACTCACTTGAGCAAAGCGAAGACCAGATCACCGCAACGGCAACGTGACGGCAGCCGAAATCCAAACTTTCGGCGGCATCGGCGGACACTCGGGCTGGGCTTACAAGCCTTGCAGGCCCACAGAAAAAGCTAGGCTTGGGCCGACAACCGGCAGCTTGTGACGGCTGTATGGGACGGCTGGCGGCTCCGTTCGGGATGAGGTTAGGCTTGTTGGAACGGTCTGGATGTCCTCATCACGATGATATGTGAATCCTTTGCTGGTTCATCCGGGAAGTCTACTTTTTACTCGGATATTTGGCGAGAGGTCAACTAGAGCAGAAACCGGTGGTGGCGTGGGTGGAGGCGTGCGACAGCTGCAGCTCCTTCTGCCGGTCTTCTTGCTGGCCTGAGGGTTTCGAAAATGAAGAGGAGAGGGTCTTGGACGGTGGAAATGAGAGAGAGATGGAGAGGATAGAGATGAGGGAGAGAGAGAGAGAGAGAGAGAAGTGAGGGATGAAGGGCTCCACTTGCTTGATATTTCCACATCTTGCTTCACAAGATTCATCCTAAGCCAAGTATCAATACTTGGCCTTCATTTGGCCACCAACACACTTCCCATGACTTCTCAATTGGTCCATTTGGCTAGGGTTATGGGGGAGCTACGAATTTTGGTTCAATCCCCCTCAATTGGCTTCAATTCTCTCTTGACTCAACCTTAAATGGCCTAAAAAAAAAAAAAATCAACGCCTCATTAATCACTTGTGGCACCCCCTGACTCCCCTGAGGTCGCCACAGGTGATCTCTTTTAATTACTCTATCTCATATAACTTCACAGACCGATACCCTTTGACTAGGGAATTTTTATTTTTTTTTTTCAAAAGGTCCCAGCGCAACTTATTAGCGGAAGCATAAACAAGTCTCACAATCTCTCCCTCTAATAACCTTAATGCAATACACACAACTACGTACCATAACAAAAGATAATGCCGATTCACTCTTATTTATATTTTCATGATGGACATCGAGGTCAATACAACAAAAAGCCAATATTTTAACTATACTCGGCTACCATCCCAAAAGGACTCGATTCTACATCGATCATGTACCACCCTCCATCTACGAGTGTCGGCTATCTCCAAAAAGTGTCAACTCTCATCAGCTATATGCGCCATCATACCTAATCCGGTGTATCGGGTGGTGGCGGCGGTAACATCTCTAACATAACTCCATGGCGTTGGACATGGACAGATATAAACTTCCAGATGACCGGGCCATCAGCTCGACCCACGTCGTATATAACCAACACTCGGACTCAAACAAAAACTAAACCAGGAGCACCGACACAGACATGCTCAGTACACTCCACATCCACAACAGTAGGTATGCCATAGTAAGTACCGCGTGCAACCGGCAGCAAAGGCATATTTCTAATCTGAAATGTTAATCCCCAAAAGGGGTGAGTACAACCACTCAGTAGATAAAAGATCCATTAAACTACTCAATGCATCAAACAGAACAATCATGACATCATAGTAGAGTACATATAATTCATACATGTTGAACATGTCTTACCTTTCAGCCATGCACATTTCATCAAAACAGCCATGTATATAAGTCACCATGTCATGTGCATATACCATCATGCACTTGTACGTGTGACATCATTTTGCCATGCATACATGTCACCATACTATATGCACATACCACCACGCGCGTATACATATTATATCATACAGCCATGCATATATGTCACCATACCATGCATGATTCAATTTTAGCTTTTTATCTTTCAATTAGGTCACTACATTTTTCTTTCCCAGGACCAGTAATTGCATCCCATGTTTTATCGCTCGCACCCAACTTGGCATCGCGAGGAACCTCCGACACACACCTCCGGGCATCTCGAAACTCCTGAGGACATCCGGCACACACCTCGGGGCATTCGGCACACACACTCCGGGCATCTTGAAACTCCCGAGGACATCCGGCACACACCTCCAGGCATCCAACACTCACCTCCGGGCATCCCGACACTCCCGAGGCATCGTTGGCTCACACCTCCGACATCATCCTCATTTATCATAATTCAGGTTCACAATTGTATCTCAATATTAACATGGCACATGATGTGATGGCAACAAGGTCAATTTCAGCTTTTGATTTTATATGTAATGCCATATATCATCACATATGCAGCAAGATCAATTACTATTATTTTAGAAAACATAATGCATTCTTTTAAATTTACATTTTCTAAAATTTAGTAATTGTCTCTAATAATTTCTAAGAATTTAGTACATCATAGACAAACTCTAGGGGCATTTATCTCATGAAGAACACAACACCACCAGAATTTCATACAAACCAGGATAGTCCATACATCACAGCTTTTGAAATTTGCACAATCCAGCTAGTACAGTTTTAGAAAATATTTTCATTAAATACCCAAAATGAAATTCAAAAATTATGAAATTTGACTATGTGATAGCCAAGACCATAAGGTAAATACTTCAAGAAGAACACTATACCAAAATATCCACATATAGTTCAATATAGACCACGCATCACAGAACTACTAATTCTGTTCGTTCTACTTGCACAGTTTTTGAAACATTTTTGGTTAAATAGGCAAATGAACTTAAAAAATTATGAAATTTGAATATGTGAAACCTCATGATGTCCTTTACATCTTTTGTTAAGAAATAAAAGTGAAATTTCAACAAAAATATTGCCTTACAGTCCATGCATTCATCACGGGTGGGTACCAAAATCTCCAGATCCAGTCTTTCCAAAGAATAACGATTTCACCCACTTATACTTGTTTTTTTTGTCCCAAATTTGAGTATGTTATACTCCACAAAGTCCTTTACAACTTTCTTTAGAGATCAAAGCCAAAATTTAACTAGAACATCACATGCAAGTCACTAGAACATCCAAGGTCGAGCTGCTTTTTTCAAGAACAATACACTAGACTAGAGCACCACTCTTATAACTTCAAATTTTTTCACATTCTATACATCCGAAATTGTTACCATTCAATCACACACACTAAGCACAGCATGCAAGAGTAGATCAAAGGATCCCACTTGCCTCCAAACCGAGCAAACGGCGTGCACAACGGTGAGACACGGCGGCGACGGACAACGAACGACGGTGAGCAAGGCGGACGATCGACGGACGGCCCTCCTCCTTCCGCTCTTCCTTTCTTCCTTTCCTCTCCTTATCTCCTCTCTCTCTCTCTCTCTACTGTGTGACACCTCTCTCTCTCTCTCTCTCTCTCTCTCTCTCTCTCTCTCTCTCTCTCTCTCTCTCCTCTCTCTCTCTCTCGGTTCCTTTAGCTCAATCTGGTCACTTTTCCCCCTAATTTCCTTCCCTCCATCATTAGCCATCATTAATCTTGCATGGCTTGACACTTGGCCATCTTCTTAGGACAAATGGGGGAGGCATGCAAACCGGTCTCTCCCCCCCCCCTTCTTCGTGCGATCGACAGCCCCTCATGGGCTCTATGGGCCGGCCATTTTGGCCCATCTTAGGCCCAACACTCTTGGGCCTAAGACCCAAGCTTAAATAAATCCAGAATTGACCCTTTTAAAAACTAACTAAATCCCTATTAAATCAAAGTACTAAATTGCAAATTTAAATGGCTATAATACTTTGTAACATAGATTAATAAAGTCCAACTTATAAAATTCATGGCCAAAAACATAATTTTCCTCATCAAATAAATCTGGATCTCACATGGGCATGGAACATGTTTCCAACAAGATATTCACCCATTAGGTGATCGGTCATTAATTCTATTACACTTCTTTGGTCTAAAGACCATAACATAGGTCAATGATACGTCCATCGCCCTACCAAAGGTTGTAAGGCATCTAGAGGTTGCGACGGAGTTTTAGGATGCCACAATTCTCCCCTTCCTAGAGAATTTCATCCTCAAAATTAGACATTACCTATGTCTCCTCGAGCAAATGAGGGTACCTTTCCCTCATCTCATTTTCACTCTCCCATGTGGCTTCCTCCACATCATGATGTCACTATAATATCTTAACTAAAGGAATCTTCTTAGTCCTAAGAACTTGCTCATTTTGATCCAGTATTTGCACAAGCTCTTCGATGTACCTCACTTTCTCATCTACTTTGATGACTTCATGATCGAGTATGTGATTAGGATCCGGCTGGTACTTCCTCAACATCAACACATGAGACACATCATGCAAATTTTCCAATTTAGGAGGCAGCGCCAAACGATAAGCTACATCTCATATTCTCTCAAGTATCTCAAAAGGTCCAACAAATCTAGGGCTCAGTTTACCCTTCATTCCGAATGGAGATATTCCTTTCATAGGAGATACCTTAAGAAATACGTGATCTCTCACATTAAACCCTAAAGGCCTTCTACACCTATCAGCATAATCTCTTTGCCTATTCTGAGCTGTCTTAAGTCTTTTCCTAATTATCTCAACCGCTTCTGTAGTAACTTGTACTATCTCAGGTCCTGTCAATTTCTTTTCACCTACTTCATTCCAACAGACAGGAGTGCTACATCTCCTTCCATATAATGCTTCATAGGGAGCCATGCCTATACTTCTTTGAAAACTATTATTATAAGCAAACTCCACCAAATGCAATCTTTCATCCCAATTCCCTTTAAAGTCAATCACACAAGCCCTTAACATATCCTTTAATGTATGGATTACTCTTTCTGTTTGTCCATCTGTTTGAGGATGAAAAGCAGTACTAAATTGAAACTTTGTCCCTAAGGCATCTTGAAGACTTCGCCAAAAATTTGAAGTAAACCTAGAGTCTCGATCAGAAGTGATTGTTACAGGAATACCATGCAAGCGTATTACCTAACTTACATACATCTCAACAAGTTTACTCATCGAGTACTCTACGCGGACAGTTAGGAAATGAGCAAACTTCGTCAAACGATCCACTATTACCCAAATAGAGTTGTGACCATTTGATGTCCTTGGCAGTCCTTGCACAAAGTCCATCGTTACATGTTCCCACTTCCACTATGGTATATCCAATGGTCTCAACAGTCCTGCGGGTTTGTGGTGTTCCGCCTTTACTTGCTGACACGTTAAACATTGAGAGACATGCTTAGCTATATCATTCTTCATGACATTCCACCAAAATTGCTGAAGCGGATTCCTGTACATCTTTGTACTTCCTTGATGAATACTATAATTACTCCTATGTGCCTCCGACAGAATTTCCTTCTTTACTTCTTCGTTGTCGGGAACATAGAGTCATCCCTAGCATCTTACCACTCCATCTTTAGAGACTTGAAATTATGGTCTTTTTCCTAAAGACATTGCATCTTTCACTTTCATAATTTCCGGGTCAGACTCTTGCAAGATCTTAACTTTCTGAATAATTTCAGGTTCAATCCTTAATGCACTAAGCATATCGGTAAGACAATCCACTTTTAATTTAAACTCTGAGTCCGCTACGGACTTTAACAAGCTCCATTCCGTCATTCTTAAACTGGCCATCTCCATGGTTGACTTACGACTAAAAGCATCCGCTACCTTATTCGCCTTCCCCGGATGGTATCGTATCTCATAATCATAATCCTTTAACAACTCCATCCACCTCCTTTGTCTCATGTTCAACTCCTTTTGTGAGAACAGATATTTCAAGCTCTTGTGATCTGTATAAATCTCAAACTTTTCCCCATATAAATAATGCCTCCATATCTTCAAAGCGAACACTATAGCTGCTAATTCTAAATCATGTGTTGGGTAGTTCAGTTCATGGAGTTTCAATTGTTTAGATGCATAGGCTATGACCTTGCCATGCTGCATCAAAACACATCACAATCCTTTGTGAGATGCATCATTATATACTATAAAATCATCATATTCAGTTGGTATAGTTAGGATTGGAGCCGAGGTCAATTTTCTTTTAAGCTCCTAGAAACTCCTTTCGCATTCCCCATTCCATTCAAACTTCACGTTCTTTCGAGTCAATTTTGTTAAAGGACCTACCAATCATGAAAACCCTTCAATAAACCTTCTATCATAACCAGCCAATCCTAAGAAACTCCGTATCTCAGTGGGTGTCGTCGGTCTCGGCCAATTTATTACCATCTCATCTTTCACCGAGTCCACTGAAATTCCTCCTCCTGACACCACGTGTCCCAAAAATGCTATCCGGTCCAACCAAAATTCACATTTGCTGAATTTAGCATACAACTTATGATCCCTCAAAATTTGCAAAACTATGCTCAAGTGTTGCTCATGCTCTTCAAGTCCTCTAGAATATACTAGGATATCATCAATGAAAATAATCACAAACTGATCCAAATAAGGCTTAAATATCCTATAATTTCAAATCCATGAATGAAGCTGGTGCATTTGTCAATCCAAACGGCATGACAAGGAACTCGTAGTGTCCATAACGAGTCCTAAACGCAGTCTTAGGAATGTCTTCTTTCTTAATTCTTAACTGATAGTATCCCGACCTTAAGTCAATTTTAGAGAAGACCGAACTTCCCTGAAGTTGGTCAATTAGGTCATCAATTCTAGGCAAAGGATATTTATTTTTAATGGTCACTTGATTCAATTGCTTATAGTCAATACATAAGCGCATCAACCCATCCTTCTTTTTCACAAACAAGACTGGTGCACCCCAAGGTGAAGCACTTGGCCTAATGAATCTTTATCAAGCAACTCCTGTAGTTGCACTTTCAACTCCTTCAGTTCCATTAAGGTCATCCTGTACGAGGCTTTCGATATTGGTCCTATTCCAGGCATTAATTCAATTTCAAACTCAATTTCTCGTTCCGGCGGTAATCCAGGCAACTCCTAAGGAAATACATCTTGAAATTCATTAACTACTCGAATTTCATCAAGCTTAGGCTCTTCCTTAATATAATCTTTAACCATAGCCAGGTACCATTGACATCCTTTGTCAAGTAACGCACGAGCCTCTATTGCTGAAATAAGTGCTGTAGATAGGTTGGTATGACCTCCCAAAAATTCACAACTAGACTAATCAGGTAAAATAAATTGGATCACTTTTCTATAACAATCCATTTTGGCCCAATACCTATGAAGCCAATCCATTCCTATGATAACATCAAAATCATACATAACCATTACGACTAAGTCTATTTCCATATCCTTTCCTCCCATTGTTATCTTACATCTTCCACACACCAGCATAGACAATACCATATTCTTTAAAGGCGTAGAAACACCAAGAGGCGTCTCAAGAGACGTAGTTTCTATTTTACTCAACCGTTTATATCTTTCAAACACAAATGAATGCGTAGCACCCGTATCAAACAATGCATATGCCTTTTTATCATTTATAAGGATCGTACTTGATATAACATTTCTGGAAGCTTCTGCTTCCTCTTGGGTGACCGCATACACCCTTCCTTGTGCTGGTGGCCTCTACGGATTCCTTGGTAGGTTTGGTTTAACAGCACTCTGCTATGCCTGTCGCACTGAGCCAACACTCATTTGCGACCTTTCTTGTGGGAATCTCTCTTAAGGTGACCTACTTGTCCACAACCATAGCATTCCAGCTGTCCATTACAAGGTCCTGGGCCAGGGCCATGTTGCCCATCACACCTTCGACATTCTTCATTTCGATAGGGTGCTCTTCCAAAATTTCCAAAATTGCTCTTTTTCTTTGCATTCCAAGTCTGACCTTGACCAGTATGGAGTCTCTTACCCTTTTTCACATCACTAAAGTTCAGCTGTTTCTTAAACTCTAATCGCTCTCTCACCAGCTCTTACTCCACTAACTGTGCCATTTCATAAATCTCATTATAATCCCTTATATTCAAAGGCACCAGTTGTTTCCTAATATCAGTCTTCAATCCTTCTAGAAATCTCTTAGATTTTTCCTCACGATCCTCAATCAATCTGAGAGCATACCTAGACAATTCAGAAAATTTTGCCTCATCGATCCCTTTGTCGGCTCCCTTTGTTCCAACTGAACAAACTCAGTGATCTTCTTATCCTTTGCACAGTCAGAGAAATGCTTCCTATTGAAAATTCTAACAAACTCTTCCCAGTTCACATCAGTACCTAGTGGAAAGATTGTATCACTTGAAGCTCTCCACCAAAACTTTGCATTTCCCTCCAGCTGGTACTTTGCCAAAACTATTTTCTCAGCATCATTGCAGTCCAACAACCTGAAAATTCGCTCCATTCCATCAATCCAATGTTCCGCCTCCTCAGGACTTCCTATTCCACTAAATTTAAGTGGCTTCAACTTCAGAAATTGTTCCACCAGTCCTTGAGGGCGACGTTCCATTCCAGGTTATTGATGCGCTTGCCTTTCTATCAGATTTCCAATATTGGCCAATGCATGCAGGATGTCTTCCATTTGGGGTTCAGCCTTTGCAGCAGAGGCTTCAACCCTCGATGGATGAGTACTTCCAGCTCGCACCATAACTTTCCTGCAATTTCCAAGCACTGCCTCAGGAATAATTTGAGACTCACTGTCCCCATTCAAAGCAACTACTACTACATAAGTAACATATACATGTTACTGGTACCTAAAAGCAACTCATAATAAACTACTAGGGATCTACGAGTGAATACTCATCACCCGTTATTCAAGGTTAACCAATTATTCCATTTAATACCCTACGGTGTGCATTGTCATCATGTTCCTCAATTTTCAAATGAGGCTCCTTATCACTCTAATCTATTACCATTGCTCTGATACAAAAAAAAAAAAAAAAAAAAAAAAAAAAAAAAAGGGTTATGGCACCCCCAACTAGCCTAAGGTCGCCACAGGTGATCTCTTTTAATTACTCTATCTCATATAACTTCACAGACTGATACCCTTTGACTAGGGATTTTTATTTTTATTTTGAAAAGGTCCCAGCACAACTTATTAGTGGAAGCATAAACAAGTCTCACCATCTCTCCCTCCAATAACCATAATGCAATACACACCAACTACGCACCGTAAGAAAAGATAATGCCGATTAACTCTTATTTATATTTTCATGATGGACATCAAGGTCGATACAACAAAAAGCCAATATTTTAACTATACTTGGCTACCATCCCAAAAGGACTCGATTCTACATCGATCATGTACCACCCTCCATCTACGAGCATCGGCTATCTCCAAAAAGTGTCAGCTCTCATCAGCTATATGCGCCATCATACCCAATCTGGTGCATCGGGTGGTGGCGGCGGTAACATGCCTAACATAACTCCATGGCATCGGACATGGACAGATATAAACTCCTGGATGACCGGGCCATCAGCTCGACCCACGTCATACATAACCAACACTCAAAATCGAACAAAAACTAAACCAGGTGCACCGACATAGACATGCTTACTCCACATCCACATCAGTAGGTATGCCATAGTAAGTACCGTGTGCAACCGGCAACAAAGGCATCTTTCTAATCTGAAATGCTAATCCCCAAAAGGGGTGAGTACAACCACTCAGCAGGTAAAAGATCCATTAAACTACTCTCAGCAGGTAAAAGATCCATTAAACTACTCAATGCATCAAACATAACAATCATGACATCATGGTAGAGTACATATAGTTCATACATGCTGAACATGTCTTACCTTTCAGCCATGCACATTTCATCAAAACAGCCATGTATATAAGTCACCATGTCATGTGCATATACCACCATGCACTTGTACGTGTGACATCATTCTACCATGCATACATGTCACCATACTATATGCACATACCACCATGCACTTATACCTATTATAGCATATGGCCATGCATACATGTCACCATTCCATGCATGATTCAATTTCAGCTTTTTATCTTGCAATTGGGTCACCACATTTTTCTTTCCCAGGACCAGTAATTGCATCCCATGTTTTATCGCTCGTACCCAACCTGGCATCACGAGGAACCTCCGGCACACACCTCCGGGCATCTCGAAACTCTCGAGGACATCCGACACACACCTCAGGGCATCCGGCACACACACTCTGGGCATCTCGAAACTCCCGAGGACATCCGGCACACACCTCCGGGCATTCGGCACTCACCTCCGGGCATTCGCAGCTGCTTGGCAATATTTCTCGATAACCTGCCATACTTCGTGTGTTTGGAGAGCTCTTGGTTTGTGAGGAACATCGAGAGTCCCGTCGGGCAGGATGATTTTCCATTTATCGGAGATGGATTGATTTGTCGACGAAATCGGAGCGCCTCCATCGGGTTGATAAACTAATACAATCACCATTATATAATACCAATTGTTGTTAGAAACAAGTATATGAGGTGAAATTTAATAAGTTAACATTGCCAAAGTAGGAAAAAAGTATAACCGCAAAAACAGATTGTCAAATTCAAATAGTGCAGATCGTTAGTATTTGATATATGGGGGAGCTACAGAGATATTTTGTGGCGTCGGTTTGAGAAAATGAATTTAGTACCACGGTTGGAGGTACGACCAACGTGCCAAAGTTGGCAGAAGATGATGCCGCCCTTGGAATGAACAACATCCACCACCTTCTTCCATGCTTCGACTTGCTCTTCAGTGTAAATACCAGGAGTACCTGGAAACCTGGTTTAACAACATTTTATTTCTTAAAGTTAAAGATCCTCCTATGATCGAAAGCGAAGTTCATATTACTTGCTGTCAAGCAACGAATAGGGTATAAATAGCTTGCGGTGCTCAGGTGTACATCAGTATGTAGACAATTCCAGTTCCTTTCTACGTGATATATAGAAGACAGCTTGATCTCAGGACAAAAGGACGTACCTAGCGGCCGTGTCAGAGATGAGGGTGCCTTCGGTGATGAGAAAACCACCCTTGGTCGTTCTTTGCGCATAGTACTCTGCATGCACTGGCAATGGAATCCCATCGATCGCTCTGCATCTCATCAAAGGCGCTAGCACTCCCCTGTGAGAGAGATCGAACTTGCCCATCCGACATGGAGTGAAGAGGTTCGCTGCCATTTCGTGCGTAGCTTGTATTTAGTCAAGAACGAACAACAAGGATTGATGCTAAGAATATGATGGTGAAGATTTGAAGACGGTGCGATGTGAGATTGGTCGATATTGCTCATCGGTCTTTATAGCTTGGTGTTGCCATTTGAACATAGCAGCAAGAACCGGGAAGATTCACCGTAATTTAGTTTGAACATGGCGAGGTTTGATTTTAATATGACTAAGCCGTCGCATGTTGTGGCATCCCAAAAATTCAAGACAAGCTCTAAGGTGTATTAAGACTCATAATTAGGTAATGAAATTACCTATGGTTTATGCTTTAGCCATTAGTTTTCTTAAGGCTAAGTGATATGTGCTTGTGTTCATGAAATTTTTGAAATTTGGACTATAGAATAGATTAATGAGAATAATCTATGCTTGGCTATACACCTCATAGATTAGATTCCTATAAATAAAATGTTACAAGATTTTTGGCTATGTGGAATTTAGTAATTAAATGCATAAAAGGAAGAATAGAAAAAGGGGAAAATTTGATTTTATTTGGATTGGGCCTTAGGCCCAAGAGTGGATCTTTAATGGGCCAAGTTGGCCGGCCCAATGAAGCCCACAAGTGGGCTGCCGTCGACCAAGAAAGGGGGAGGAGTGGCTGGCCCATTGCTGGCCCAAATGTCTCCAAGCCCAAGCCCAAAGCCCAATTGCATGTGTTATGACAAGTGGCAAGGAGGTCTTCATGTATTGGCCATTGGAAGAGGCAATCTAATGATTGCAAATGATGAGGAATTGGGGAAATAAAAGGAAGAGGAGAGAGAGAGGGTGGCCAATTGTGTTGTTCAGCCAAGTGAGAGAGAGAACCGTGCGAGAGAGAGAGAGAGAGAGAGAGAGAGAGTGAGGCCGAGAGAGGAGAAACCGAGAGGAAGGAGCTCGCCATCCGTCCATCGCCGCCCGTTCGCCGCCGTGTGCTCATTGCTAGTTCGGTTTAGAGGCAAGTTGGGAATCTGCTTTCTACTCTTGCATGAATGTCTTGCATGTGTGGTCGGAATCTAGGATGTTTGGAGGCAAGGAAGTGAAGCTAGTGTGGTTTGTTCTTGAGTTTGCATGCTGTTTTCGTGAGATCCGCCTGACCCAGAATTTTGTGAGAGCTTGCATGTGTGTTTTGAGTTCGATTTTGACTTTGATCTCTTCATGAAACTTGTAGAAAAAATCTTAAAATATAACATGCTAAAATTTGGTACAAAATGATGGATATTTGAGGGGTCAAACTCTCATCCTATGGAGATCTGGAACGATCTCACTGACCTTTCGGTGGATTTGTGGTTGCATGTTGATTTTTACTAAGAATATCTTTTCGACTTCTTCATGAAACTTGTATAGAACATCTTGAAGTTTAACATACTCAAATTTGAAGCAAAATGAATAAGATTAGCCTAGTGAATCAACTTACTCTTGAAAACCGTAGATCTGGAGACGCGGTACAGGTTACCCGAGACTTCATGGACCCGTATGATGACTATACTCTGGAATTTTGACTTAGATCTCTTCATGAAAGTTGTAGGGGACCTCTTGAAGTAAAATATATCCAAATTTCAGAGGAAAATAAGAAGAATAGGTAGGTGAATACTCAGTATTTCGGAGAAACATGCACTGGACGTTTCGGTGTTAGATCCAGAAGCTTCGTGTGACTGTAGAAAATAATGTAAAAATAATTTGTCGTATAAGTCTTCATTAAAACTCTACTTTAGTGTCTTGGCTATAACCTGGTAAAATTTCGTAATTTTCGGAGGTCTTTTGGATATTTTAATCAAATTATTTCGGAAACTGTGCATTCTGTTTTTATCCGAAATTACATGCTGTATTTGTGGGAATTATAATTTTGTGTGGAATTCGATTGGCCTTGTGTTTTTCATGAAATTATTACCCTATTGTCTTGTCTATCACTAGCATTAATTTCATGATTTTTTAGAATCATATGAATATTTAATTTAAATATTTTCGAAAATGGTACAAGCTGGGATTTAAATAAATTTAAAAAAAAAGGCATGATAAATGGACTATTTTAAATTGTATGAATTCCATGAATTTTATCTTTATGGATGATTGTACCTTGCTGCATGTATGATGATGACTGATGATGCATGTATAGATCAAAGTATGAAAGTGATTTTGTTTGCCATTACATCATGTGCCATGTTAAGTTGAGACCTAAATTCGTAAACATGATCAATGATAAATGAGAAATCTGTTTGTAGCGGATGATAATGCCCTAGGAGTATCAGGATGCCCGGAATGTATAGAGATACATGGCCGGATGGCCCTGGGAGTATCAGGATGCCCGCAATGGTTGGGTGCCGGAAGCCTCGGAGGTCTTTGCCCGAGGGGATGCCTCGTGATGCCAGTTGGGATGCGAGATGCCCGGAATGTAGGGGTGCCAGATGCCCGGTGGCCTTAAATTGCTGAATGCCAGAGGTTTTTCTCGCGATGCCAGGATGGGGTGCGAGTGTAAAGTATGGGATGAAATTGATGATCCCGAGAAAGAGTGATGTGGTGATCGAATTGAAAGTAAAAAATGAAAATTGGATCATGCATACATGACATGATATGATGATGATCACCTATGGCATGACGACATGTATATAAGATATGATAATGATATGCATATATGACATGATATGATGATGATCACCTATGGCATGATGATATGCATACATGATATGATGTGATGATGATCACCTATGGCATGATGACATGTGTATGATGTGATGATGATCACCTATGGCATGATGATACATGTGGGTGACATAATGATGATCACCTATGGCGTGATGACATGCATATATGACATGATATGATGACAATCACATGTGACCTGATGACATGTATGTGTTATGATTGTGATGAAGATGTAGGATGGTATATACATGGCTTCGAGGTAAGTATGCTTAGATACATGAGTGACATGTATGATGTTGTGATTGTATTGCATGATGCATTGAGTGGTTATTGGATTCATTTACCTGCTGAGTGATTGTACTCACCCCTTCGGGGACCAACATTTCAGATTAGCAGCATGCCGCTCTCTACTGTCATGCGGGGCGTATTTTACGGCCTACCTTCGGATGTAAAGGTCGAGTGCGAGGAGTTTGATTGTCCCTCTGTTCCTGGTCTTACGTATATTCGAGTGCGTTGTTTAGTTATGTACGATGTGGGCCTGGCTGGGGGCCCTGTTGTCCAAGAGTTCATATCCGTCCATGTTCGACGCAATGGAGCGATGCGTGGGATGCTGCCGCCGCCACTGCCTAATGCACCAGGATGGGTGTGAGGGCTGTGCGTGTCAAGTAGGAGCTGAAACTTTTTGGGGTGGTTAGCCGACACTAGTGATGGGGGATCTTGCACGTGAGTTGTAGTGGATCGACTATTTCTTTTTGGGTTTAGGCCGAGTGTGGTTTCATGTCCTGGCATTTCTTTTGATGTACCGACCCAAGGAAACCCATCTTGAAAATATGTAAATAAAGTGTCGTGGCTTTGTCTTTTCTCATGATGATTAGTGGTGTGCAATTATATCATGGTTGTTAGAGGGAGAGATGGAGATATTGTATTTTGCTTCCGCTAATGAGTCGCGCTGGAACCGTTTTGAAAAAAAAAATGTCTATGATTCATGACGCTTCTTCTAAGAGATGTGGCTAGTGTTCCATTAGGTGTAACATCAAGTGTCTGTGGCGACCCTAGGTGGTTTGGGGTGTCACACATGTTGGGAAGGTCCAATTGCAATTTGCTTTCTTTAACCTCACTTTTCTCCTTGCAAAATTGTTTAAAGACGTTGATGTATAGAACACGTGGTTCTAATGTTTCTTTATTTTCTTTATTGCCCAACGGGGTTCTTACGTTCATCGTTCAACATTTCATCGCTTGATGTGCTGCTACGAAGTCAGTGGGGGTTCGTTCCTATTCATATATGTTGGAAGATATGCATCAATCTAGAAAATACGCTCGGATTCTCGACCAATTTTGTTTGTATATAAATTAGCTAGGAATCTTAGATTGAGATTAGATTATGATTTCCAAATATCTCTTTGCCTTTATTATTTCATCTCTGTATTATAATTACAGAAGCATTGTACATCAGAAGATACAATTGAATACACAAATTTACAAAATCTCTCATCTTCCTCATCTTCTTTCATGGTATCAGAGCTTTAGGCTTCTGAATTTTTTTCGCTTCTTGATCCTTTCGCTTCCACTTCTGATTGCCCACCTAACCTACAAAAACAGAACTGCCATCCGGTAGTGGAATCATCTTAGAGGAAGAAGATAAGAGATTTTTTTTTTTTTTTTACCTTCAATGGCTGACGATCAATCCATCGCAGAGAATCCATTGCAGTCGCAGATCCAAAGCTCACCTGCCACAACACAACAACAGCCACTCCAAACCCAGCCCATACAATAAATAACCACGCAGGCTCAGTTTAATTTGGGCAACCCGTTTTGGGCCAACCTTTCCAGTGGGTACCTTACCCATGGTACCTTGGGCCAAGCCCAACTACATCATCGCCTGGCTTTGTAGGGCACCAAGGCATCCAATCTGAAGGGAGCCCACTAGCCGTAAGTGGGGCAAGCCCGACCTCCGAATTGGAGCAGACGAGCAGGTCGAGAGAACCGGGTTTGGGCACAAATTCTTACCGGGAGTTTTCAATGCGGCGCATCAATTCGGATTGGGCGAATCGAGTTTAGGGACAAATCCCTACCCGAATTTCACGCCCGATTTTTGTCGTTTCCCATCGGAGCAATCACCGGACGACCGGAGCCCGGAGACCCCCTGTATGTCTCAGCAGCCGATGGCCCAGAATTGTGGCTAATCAACCTGCAATTAACCGAGCTAGAGAACTATTCCAGGTGGTCCCGAGATCTCAGACAAGCGCTGGAGACAAAAGACAAGGACGGGTTCCCAGATGGAACCGTCCCGATTCCGATTGACGACCGACTGGCGCGAAACTGGAGGAAATGCAACCAGCTCGTCCGCTCATGGATCGGGAATTGCATCTCCCTAGACGTCACGGCCAGTCTGCCATCGACGGAAGATTCCAAAAATATGTGGGAGAATATCAAGCAAATGTACGGCAAACTAGATTGGGCAAGAATTTTTTCTTTGATGCGAGAACTTAGCGAATTAAAACAAGGAAATATGATGATTTCCGCATGCTACAACAAATTATCGTCTTTGTGGAATGACCTCGAAGCTGCAGAAGAAAAACTCGAGGGACCAGAGGAGACGCTCGCACAGTACCGGTTGATGAAAGAACGAGAAAAGGCGACCCATTTTTTACTTATCTTGAATGACTCTTACTTGACGTTCCGATTGCAGATATTAGCTATGGAACCGGTGCCACCTCTCGGACGAATCTTCCAATTGGCCGTCCAGGAAGAAAGCCAGAGGCTCGCTTCATCAGAACCAGTGAAAGGAGGAGAGAGCTTCGCTCTGGCTAGTCGCGGCGAGCGGCGAAAGTGGGGACCCAAAACCTAGCACACGAAAAGGGGCGAGCTAAGGTTACGGGCATCCGGATCTAAGGATCCTCATCTCCTTAAAAGAGGAGGAACGAGCGGCTCAGATTTGCGCGCGGATCGGACAGCCCAAAAGGGCCTATCTATTCGTCTGAATCCAACGGACGAGATGAGGGGGCTTGGAAGACATCCAACAGTGGTGGCATTTCCCTCGTTTCCGACGGTGGGAGTTATTTCTCGGGATCTGACGGTGGAGGAATTTTCTCGGCATCTACAAAAAATCTTAACCCAAAAAAGGGTAAATTATATTGTGATTTTTGCAGAAGGCCACACCACACAGTCGAAAATTGCTGGAAATTGCACGGTAAACCCGGAGTAAAAGGAAAAAAAAATTCTGCAGCTTATCAGATTGGGGTTTCTAATGCCGATCGGTCCATCACAAATGACCAATACCAGCAGCTGATGCAGGCAATACAGAAATTAGACATCTCAAACAAAAGGAGGAAATTTTTCAGGTATTTCTCGTTGCCTGATAAATATTATTTCCAGAAAATCCTGGATAATTGATTCTGGGGCAAGTGATCATATTGTTTGTGAGAGGGCATTATTTTCATATATTCATGAGGATTTGGAATTTCCTATTTTTGTTCAATTACCAAATGGAAATACCACTCATGTCAAAATCACTGGAACGGTCAATCTCAGCCCACAAATCACACTTCAAAATGTTCTTTACCTTCCAGAATTTCAATTCAATCTTATTTCTGTATCCAAAGTCTGTAGAGAAAATTCATGTTGTGTATTGTTTGGTTCTGACACTTGCTTCTTTCAGGCCCTTTCGACTGACAAAGTGATGGGCTTGGGTAGTCTTTCTGAAGGGTTATTTCTATGGAAGAACTCTCCAAGTAATTTTGATTTGTCTTTATTTCCTTCAAATAAAATGTCATTGTGTAACACAACTACCAATAATAAAGACTATCTTTTACATTCATGATTGGATCATAGTGCTTCCATTCCTTACTCTAAGTGTCAGATATGTCCCCTTGCAAAGCAATCACGCATTCCTTTTGCTCCTAGTAAAAATCGTGTCATGCACATTTTTTCTTTAATTCACATGGATGTATGGGGTCCTTATCATACCCAACATCATGATGGGTCCAGATATTTCTTGACGGTTGTGGACGATTATTCTCATGCCACCTGGGTTTTGCTGATGCAGTTCAAAGGACAACTTTTCTCACACCTGAAAACTTCCATTGCTCTATCCAAGAATCAATTTGGGAGATCCATTCAACGAGTGAGGACAGACAATGGAAATGAGTTCTTCAACAATGATTGCAGCTTACTCTTATCATCTCATGGGATTCTTAATGAGAGTACTTGCATTTATACTCCACAATAGAATGGAGTAGTGGAGCGTAAGCATCGCCACCTATTAGAAGTTGCACGTGCTTTAAAATTTCAAGCGTCTATTCCAGAAAATTATTGGGGCGAATGCATAATTACTGCAACATATCTCATCAACCATATGCCAACTCAGGTACTCAATGGAAAAACTCCATTTGAAATACTCTTCAAGAAGAAACAGGAATTGGGACATTTAAGGATATTCGGTTGCCAGTGCTTTGCTACTGTCTTGGGTCCTTGAGACAAAATGGGCCCTTGAGCACGACGCTGCATATTCATGGGTTATCCGAATTTACAAAAGGGGTATTGTGTCCTCGATCAGTCAACACTGGAATTCTTCATCAACAGAGATGTCATTTTTCACGAAAATATTTCAAGGAAGGAGATTCTCCAAGGGAGGCATCAAACACTTCTGGTAAGTCACTATCTATGGAAGAATCTCCACGTACTGAATACCTTGTGATAGAAACTCAAGCACCAATTACTCCAATGGCTCCTGAGATTTCTGTACTAGAAATTGCTGAAAATTCCAATGATGAAGTTCAAGGAAACTTCTCAATGATAGAAGAATCCTCCAATGAAGTTGGCAATACAGAAATATCCTCAACTCCAGTTCAAGTAAATCTTCCTCGACGATCAGGTCGATCTACACGACCACCAGCCTGGACACAAGACTATGTTTGTGCATCCCTCAACTCACTAGGTATTCACAACCCAATATCATCTTATGTTTCGTTTCATAGACTTTCACTGGAACATAGATGCTGTGTGAGTCAAATATCAGAGGATATCGAGCCGTCTACTTATGAAGAAGCAGCTAAAGACCCAAGATGGCAAGAAGCCATGGGGGCTAAATTGCAAGCACTAACTACAAATGGAACCTAGGATTTTGTCAATTTACCACCAAATAGGAAACCCATCGGATGCAAATGGGTTTACAAGATTAAATACCGCGTTGATGGATCCATTGAACGTTACAAAACTCGGTTGGTGGCCAAAGGATTTACTCAACGGGAAAGATTTGACTATCATGAGACCTTTTCCCTGGTCGCCAAAGACGTAACCGTAAGATCGTTCTTATCTGTTGCAGTTATTAATGATTGGCCATTGCATCAAATGGACGTGCATAACGCTTTTCTGCATGGAGACTTAGAAGAGGAAATCTACATGGATATTCCTCAAGGATTACGGAGACAGGGGGAGAATAGAGTATGTCGTTTCCGTAAATCTCTTTATGGTCTCAAGCAAGCTTCCAGGCAATGGTATGCCAAATTTGTCGATGCCCTCACTTCTACAGGTTTCAAGCAATCCAGATATGATTACGCCTTATTCACATGGAACCAAGGTACGTCATTTATTTATCTTATGATATATGTTGACGATATTCTCATTATGGGAAATGATATAACCGCAATAGAGAGATTCAAGGAGTATCTACACTTTACTTTTCACATTAAAGACTTGGGGGCACCCAAATACTTCCTTGGGATAGAAACTGCTAGATCTGATTGTGGGATTTCCCTTAGTCAACGGAAATTTGTGCTGGAAATTATATCAGAGGTAGGTTTGTCGGGATGCAAGCCATCAGTCATTCCAATTGAGCAAAACGTGAAATTGACCACCAAGGATTATGATGCTGGGATATCTGAGAATAATGATCCCATCCTCAATGATCCTTCAGGTTATCAGAAACTCATTGGGAAACTTATATACTTGACTATGACCAGACCCGACATATCATATGCAGTGTAGACTTTCAGCCAGTTCATGCATAGTCCAAAGTTGTCTCACTTAAATGCTGCTTTGAAAGTCGTGAAATATTTGAAGAAATGTCCAGGACTAGGGATTCTTTTATCCAGAGATTGCAACATGGAAATGTTGGCATACTGTGATGCGGATTATGCGACCTGTCCTATGAGTCAACGATCCATTACAGGTTTTTGTATTAAACTTGGAAATTCTCTTCTTTCATGGAAAACCAAAAAGCAGGCTACCATATCATTGTCTTCAGCTGAAGCAGAGTATCGAGCTATGGCAAAGACCACCTGTGAGATCATATGGATACGGGGGCTACTTGGGGATCTTGGGATAAAGTTAAAGGGCCCGACTAAGTTGTTATGTGACAACGATGCCGCACTCAAACTTGCAGCGAATCCTATAGTACATGAAAGAACGAAGCATATAGAAGTGGATTGTCATTTCACTCGAGACAAGATTCAAGAAGGGATAATTGAGACTAGAGGAATTGGAACGGCAGAGCAACCGGCTGATATCTTCACCAAGCCTCTATGTCAAAGACAGCATGCATCTTGGATATCTACCAGCCACCAGCTTGAGGGGAGTGTTGGAAGATATGCATCAATCTAGAAGATACGCTCAAATTCTCAACCAATTTTGTTTGTATATAAATTAGCTAGGAATCTTAGATTGAGATTAGATTATGATTTCCAAATATCTCTTTGCCTTTATTATTTCATCTATGTATTATAATTACAGAAGCATTGTACATCAGAAGATACAATTGAATACACAAATTTACAAAATCTCTCGTCTTCCTCATCTTCTTTCAATATAGAGCAATCAGTCTATGTTCCCTGTCCGGAGAATCTAATATTAATAAATAACAATATGTTGCATTATATTATTTATAATAATGATAATGGCATTTTTCTCTTGGCTTTCTTGGGTGACCAGAACTATTTTGAGTTCGACTTCGTGTTATTAGAATTTCCCTGTCATGTGCTTTTTTGATTATGCACGAGAAGAACAAAAAATTTGGACAGCATTTAGATTTCAATTTCGACTATGCCATCGACATCTCATGTAGGAAATTTCAAGGTGATAATAAGAATAGTCTCGACATGCAACTTTGTCTTTGCTTGAGTTGGGCCTCCTGGAGCCATGAGAACCACAAATGTAGCGAGGAGAGGTCCAGAGAGAGTCGGAATAAACCCATGCCTTTATCTATTGACTATTCTTTTCTTTTTCTTCTTTTTCCCACAAAGATATAAATGCTTGATAGCGATGCTGAAACGAACATGGTTTCATTAGTCAAGACTAAAGAAGTCGTAGATTACCGTAACTCTTATTCAATAGCTTTCTGTCAAGACCATTCGACATTTCATCACCTGCTAATAATAATAATCATATGGCGCCCTTAATTTATAATAATGATAATTAAAATGAAATTTTTCTCTTTGCTTCTCGATTGAGAAACTCTAATTGACTTCTACCGTGCACAATTATAATTCATCTGCGGGATGATCGCTTGATGATGTGCGAGAACAAGAGGTATGGACGCAACTTTGATTTCAATTTGGACCATGCCATAGACATCTCGTGTAGCAAATTTTCAAGGGGGATCATTGCACAAAAATATCATTTTTTATTGTTCTATGTACAATCAACATATTGAAAAAATGAAAATCTTTTTTCATTAGGTATGATTAATAATTGCACTGAGAATCTTTTTAAGATAGGAACACTAAAATAAGTGGTTATTCTGTATATACGTATAAAAAAATTTCTAATTTGAGCATGTAATGAATGTAGAGGTAATAATAATACATTCATTGGAGGGAATAAAGAGTATTTATATAAATTCTGGAATGAACTGAATAATCGACATTGTGCATTATTCGAATTCCATCTCTATGATTTTGGGAAAAAATATTTAAGTGAATTTTTCTTTTTTTATTGCTTATCTCTTGAATTGCCGTGCTTCATGCACATGCACTTTTGTTCATGTTGCGAGCGTGTTTCTCATATTTGCGACCGAGGATTCTCATTATTTTCATTCCTGTTGCGTCATATACCTTCTTATATTATGAATTAAACTTAGTATGAACGATTTTTTTTATACAGAGTAGTCTTAAATGGAAATATCAAATTGGTTATGAAAGTAATATACTTGCCAAAAATTAAAAAATTCACTGTCCCTGCCTGATGTAGCGGGCTTACTTCTTCAAACTGACAGCATGCAGAAGGCCCAATATGCAGGTCTCCAAGGCCCAAGCCCAACGTAGAAAAGCCCAGCTTCGTCCTCTGCGATCGCGTCGTCTTCCCCATTGCAGCCGGTGGGAACCCCAACCGCCATTACCATCTCGCGCAGAAACCAGAGAAGAAAATACAAATTTGAGAAGCCCTCCTTTGATTGGCGCGATGAGTTCCCTTTCATCACTGGGCTGATAACTAATTTCAGGAACTTTTCTAATATATCGGGCAATTGAATCTTTCAGCAAATTCTTCACTCAAACTCTAAATTGAACGATTAGCAGCCGAATCTGATGGATTCGAAACCCGTTAGCGATAAAGCTGCCGCCCCAAGGAAGGTTGGTTCATGCTGCCTACTGCCTCTTGGGTTTTTATTTTATTATTTATTTATTTAATATTTGTTATTTCTGCTAAATGAAGAATTGCATTGGCTGTCTGTGGATGGTCTTCTTGGCCGTTGTTTTTTTGTTTCTTGGGCAATGGATGCTTTGTGCTGTAGCGTTGCAGGTGAGATTTGCGCATAAGGCTCTAAAGGAGATATGATTTGATTCTGGTTTCGGAATATCTCCCGTAATGAAACTCATTTGTTTTTTGCGTACAAAACAATGGTCATGGCTCGTGACCAGCTATTATAATTATCACCCATCAAAACCATGCTAACTAAAGTCGAACCAAGGCTATCCAAGGCATGGAGGAAGTACGAACTATTGTTCCGTTCATGAGCTGGTGTGTGGCTAGAGGCTTCCTCAGCCCGGGAGCTTAGTTTGGACATGATAACCAATCCAAAAACAAAAGATGGTGCGCAGAAAAATCAATCAAAGCAAATTAATAAAGGGTCCGAAAAAGAAGCAAATAGACGGCTAGTGGTCGCTGGCCAAAATCGAATGACTGAAGGCAAGAGATAGGCTCAATGATCACCGTGCTCTGATACCTAGTCGTAGGACTTTCATTTCGACTTTCCTAGTTACCACTCCATGGGTCGTATGAAAAGCATCGATAAAGACTCATGTTCAAAGCGCTACGCACCTCCTAGAACTCTTCTTGGAGTCTGAGCTTAGAGGTCTCTTTTATCAGATAATTCCACTTCCGTAGGGACTCTTCCAAGTCATCTAATCCCGTAGCTTTTAAGAGGTATCTGGAGAGCAGGACGCTGGTAGGAGGATCACAGACTCAAAGCCTGAGAAGCCGGGAGGATTGGCTTACCACCGGTCCTTTATTAAGTAAATAAATAACTCATGATCTCAAAAAGCAGAGGCTCTGATCATCCATGTGCTCTGATACCATGCTTCCGAATAGAATATGAAGAATATTGGAGAAAATTGTACTACTTATTTATTGACTTTCCTACAAGTATTACAAGCCTATTTATAATACAAGAAGGTTGTACAATGGGAAAGAATATATGCAATAACGTTTCATATTCTATATTTCAAATATATAATTTAACGGATTGACCATGTCAATTAACCCGCAATTAGAATAATTAGAATCAAATCATATCTCATTCTCTAATAGGCTCCTCGAAAACCAAAACCTGTTATTGTCAAGATGTATGGAAAATAGCCTTTCTAGGTTCATCACATTGCTCATTTTTCAACACTTACATGGCGCTCTCATATTTCAAATAAATAGTTCCCTTCCATTTTTCCCCCGAACTCTTTTTTTCCACGTTCCCACTACAAACTCTCCAACAACCCATATGGGTGTCACCTCTTACTGGAAAAAAAATAAAAGAGCACATGAACATCAGTTTCCACCGTAATTGGTTACATTATTCTACGTACTTTTATTAATAATCAAAATATACGAACAAGTGCAATACAAGAGAGAATTATAGTTTATTGAAAAATGAGATATAATTATTCGTCAGACTCTACATAATTGACTCTATAATATACAAACCATGTTTCCTATTATCACGAACAAAAGGTATATCCCATTAACTAGTTATCTTATTTCTTCGATCCTCCTTAGTGCTTTAACTTGTACAATGTAACTCAAAGTTCCCATGAGTACAAACACACCAATAGCATTCTCATTCACTAGTGTGTCGCTTCCCCATTTTCCTGGTCAAGAAATGGGTAATCTATGTAACCAACAATGGGATCTTGAGTATAAAATGTCTCTCTGTTGTAACCATTCAATGGTGCATCCACCTTGAATCGGTAGACCAAATCAGGGTTAGAGATGAAAAGTCGACCATACGATATTAAGTCTGTGTTTCCTCCAGCCAAAGCCTTCATCCCAAGCTCTCGGGTGAAACCGCCACTTAACATGAAAGTACCTTGATAAGCTCTCCTCCAATTTCTTATCAATCGAGCTTCTTCATCCTCCTCTTGTTCACCATAATTTTTCGTGCCATTGGCTGTGAATCGAGGTTGAGTCACATGGAGATACACAAGTTTGGAACCTATCTCATTTTGGAACTTGTTCAATCGCTCAATGACTGCTAGGCCTAAACTGAGTGGATCGGAGTCCGTGGCATCATTGAGGTCAATTGCTGGTGAGATTCTAACTCCCGTTCGATCAGTGCCAACTTCTTCAGCCACCACTTTGATGATCTCCATCAAGAATCTGCATCTATTCTCAATTGATCCTCCAAATTCATCTACTCTATCATTGATTGAGTCCTTTAAGAATTGATCAATGAGATAGCCATGTGCTCCATGCACCTCAACACCATCAAAACCTAAAGCGGAAATTGATTTGATTATTAATACTTATGTGCAACAAACGAAGTAAATACAAGTAATTTTAGCATCTATCACGATATGATTATAGTTCATGGACTAACCTACTCGAATGGCATTTGCAGCTGCTTGGCGATATTGCTCGATAACCTGCCATACTTCGTGTGTTTGGAGAGCTCTTGGTTTGTGAGGAACATCGAGAGTCCCGTCAGGCATGATGATTTTCCATTTATCGGAGACGGATTGATTTGTTGATGAAATCGGAGCGCCTCCATCGGGTTGATAAACTAATACAATCACCATTATATAATACCAATTGTTGTTAGAAGCAAGTATAGAAGGTGAAATTTAATAAGTTAACATTGCCAAAGTAGGAAAAAAGTATAACAGCAAAAACAGATTGTCAAATTCAAATAGTGCTGGTCGTGATTATGTGATATATGGGGAGCTACAGAAATATTTGGTGGCGTCGGTTTGAGAAAATGAATTTAGTACCACGGTTGGAGGCACGACCAACGTGCCAAAGTTGACAGAAGATGATGCCGCCCTTGGAATGAACAGCACCCACCACCTTCTTCCATGCTTCGACTTGCTCTTCAGTGTAAATCCCTGGAGTACCCGGAAACCTGGTTTAACAACATTTTATTTCTCAAACTTAAAGATCCTCCTATGATCCAGAGCGAAGTTCATATTACTTGCTGTCAAGCAATGAATAGGGTATAAATAGCTTGCGGTGCTCGGGTGTACATCGGTATGTAGAAAATTTCAGTTCCTTTCTGCGTGATATATAGCTTGATCTCAGGACAATAGGACGTACCCAGCGGCCGTGTCAGAGATGAGGGTGCCTTCGGTGATGAGAAAACCACCCTTGGTCGTTCTTTGCGCATAGTACTCTGCATGCACCGGCAATGGAATCCCATTGATCGCTCTGCATCTCGTCATAGGCGCTAGCACTACCCTGTGAGAGAGATCGAACTTGCCCATCTGGCATGGAGTGAAGAGGTTCGCGGCCATTTCGTGCGTAGCTTGTATTCTGTCAAGAACGAACAACAAGGATTGATACTAAGAATATGATGGTGAAGATTTGAAGACGGTGCGATGTGAGGTTGATCGATATTGCTCATCGGTTTTTATAGTTTGGTGTTGCCATTTGAACATAGCAGCAAGAACCGGGAAGATTCACCGTAATTCAGTTTGAACATGGCTAGGTTTGATTTTGACATGACTAAGTCGTCACATGTTGGGAAAGTCGAATTGCAATTTGCTTCTTTAACCTCACTTTTCTCCTTGCAAAATTGTTTTAAAGACGTTGACGTATAGAACATGTGGTTCTAACGTTTCTTTATTTTCTTTATTGCCCAACGGGGTTCTTACGTTGACCGTTCAACATTTCATCGCCTGCTGCGCTGCTACGAAGTCGGTGGGCGGTTCGTTCCTGTTCACATAGAGCAATCAGTCTATGTTCCCTGTCCGGAGAATCTAGTATTAATAAATAACAATATGTTACGTTATATCATTTATAATAATGATAATGACATTTTTCTCTTGGCTTTCTTGATTGACCAGGACTCTTTGACTTCGACTTCGTGTGATTAGAATTTCCGTGCCATGTGCTTTTTTGACTATGCACGAGAAGAACAAAAAATGTGGGCGGCATTTAGATTTCAATTCGACCACGCCATTCACATCTCAAGTAGGAAATCTCTAGGGGGAATAAGAATAGTCTCGACATGCAACTTTATCTTCGCTTGAGTCGGGTCTCCAGGAGTCATGAGAACCACAAAAGTAGCAAGGAGAGGTCCGTAGAGAATCAGAATAAACCCGTGCCTTCATCTATTACAACCTTATTTTATGGATAATGTGGCAAGGATAGTGCATGATGTTAGGGGCTTGCCCCCGGTCCATGCCCAATTCTCGCACCCTTTCAACATATTGTGTTGTGCTCCATCGAGATGATGGAGCACTCAAACTTAAATAATATCTAGGTTTGAGCACTTCACTTCACCCATAAGGGAGGACACTAACACAAATGAGTTCAATGTTCTTTTCTTTTTTTTTCTTTTTCCCACAAAGATATAAATGCTTGATAGCGATGCTGAAACAAACATGGTTTCATAAGTCAAGACCGAAGAAGTCGTAGATTACTGTAACTCTTATTCAATAGCTTTTTGTTTGGACCGATTAGTCATAAGCATGTCGACATTGTATGCTCATATAGTGCACTTTAATATTTTGTGTCGTGTCTTGTTGGGGATTGCAAACATATGAAAATATATTATTGATGGACAATTGAATAGGGAGAGAGAAAGCGACTGATGGTACTACTGAGAGAGATTGAACTTGCCTGTTGACATGGAATGATGAGGTTCAAAGCCATTGAGCGTAGCTTATATCCAACTAAAGAATGAACAAACCAAGAAGATGATAAAGTATAACATCGAGAACTGAAGATGGCAGGCGAAGTTGGTAAAAGAGAAGGTCACGTCTGGCATAATTCCTTTTGAACAGACCAAGATGTCATTGCCATTTAGTATTTTTCTTACGCGCCATCTCTATGTAATCTAACATACTTAATTCAAGTAACGACTAGATTGAGATTTTTTCACAAAATCTATATGAGCTTGAAGCAAAGGGCCAAGCCGAACGGGCAAGGGGGAGTGGAAATCTCCGTAAAAGCACAATTAATGTGGCACAAAGGGAGAGAAATTCTAGAATATCGATCAAAATTACAAACAAATTTATGGATATACTAAAACTAAGAGATTGACAACTTTTATAACATAAGGCTTTTTTTTTTTTTGGGTAAAGCAACATAAGGCTATTTTCATTCATTGTGATTTGACTTTTAATATTCTCATTGGGTCTTATTTTAGATTCCTCGCCTACCATTAACCATATAAAAAAGAAGCTGAACTATAACATTGGAGATTGAAGAGAGAGAGCCTGGAAAAAAAAGACATAGAAAACAAAATGGTTCTGCTAAGAAACCTATGAAATCACTCTTTTAAAGCTACAATGCTCTCAAGATACAATTTAACCTCTCAAACTCTCTGAACATAAACACGAAAAATAGAATAACTTTACTAAGACAAGGAGTATGCTTGTACAAGAATAACGAACCAATATATCTTGTGTACAGGCACAATCACTCAATTGACATTGTTTAACTTCCAACGTACATTTTAGTCGGAAATGTTAATATTAATTGAAATAAAATTCAAAATTGCTTAAACATAACTTTTCAAGTCCAATTAAGATTAAATGTAATCAGGCGTATTCAATGGAAAATGTCCGCTTGAGTGCCCATGCCTTTAAAAAACAAAAACATGGTTGCTCTCATATTCAAACAAAATAGTTTCCTTCTTTTTTTCCTACGTGGGACTCTTTTTTATTTCCACACTCACGTTACAAACTCTCGAACAACACCGCTCACGTGCCAGCTTCTCTAGCGGCCAATAAGAAATAAATAAACATCAGTTGCTGTTGCCATCCGAACCCTTGCAGTAGAATCGACGTAATACATTACGTGGATGCCAGGGGCTGGGAGAGTCGAATCGCAATTTGGCTTTCTTTGACCTTCTTGCTCTTCAAGAAAAAATCGTGTTTAAGAATGTCGTACCGACGGTGTACGGGGATGGAAAATCGGCGATATTCATGCCAAGGTCTCTTCCCCGGCGGTATGGTTCTTACGTTGACCGTTCAACATTTCATCACCTGCTGAGAAAAAATAATAATAATAATAATAAGCATATGGTTCCCTTACTTTATAATAATGATAATTAAAATGAAACTTTTCTCTTTGCTTCTTGATTGAGAAAACTCTAATTGACTTCTACCGTGCACAATTATAATTCATCTGCGAGATGATCGCTTGATGATGTACGAGAACAAGAGGTATGGACGCAACTTTGATTTCAATTTGGACCATGCCGTAGACATCTCGTGCAGCAAATTTTCAAGGGGGATCATTGCACAAAAATATCATTTTTTATTGTTCTATGTACAATCAACATATTGAAAAGACGAAAATCTCTTTTCATTAGGTATGATTAACCATTGCACTAAGAATCTTTTTAAGATAGGAACACTAAAACAAGTGGTTACTCTGTATATATGTATTGAAAATTTTCTAATTTGAGCATGTGATGAACATAGAGGTAATACATTCATTCATCAGAGGGAATAAAGAGTATTTATATAAATTTTGGAATGAACTGAATAATTGACATTGTGACATTATTCTAATTCCATCTCTATGATCTCGGGAAAAAATATTTAAGTGAATTTTTCTTTTTATTACTTATCTCTTGAATTGCCGTGCTTCATGCAAATTGTCGTGCTTCGTGCACATGCACTTTCATTTGTGTTGCGAGTGTGTTTCTCGTATTTGCAATCCGGGATTCGCATTATTTCCATTCCCGTTGCATCATATACCTTCTTATATTATAAATTAAACTTAGTATGAACGATTTTTTTATACAAAGTAGTCTTAAATGGAAAAATCAAAATGCTCGTGAAATTAATATACTTGCCAAAAAAAAAAAAAAAAAATCACTGATCGTGCCTCATGTAGTGGGCTTACTTCTTCAAACTGCCAGCGTGCAGAAGGCCCAATAAGCAAGTCTCCAAGGCCCAAGCCCAACGTAGGACAGCCCAGCTTGGTCCTCTGCGGTGGCCTCGTCTTCCTCATCGCACCTGGTGGAAACCGTAACCGCCATTACCATCTCGAGAAGAAACCAGAGAAGAAAAGACAAATTTGCGACACCCTCCTTTGATTAGCGCGATCACTAGGCTGATAACTAATTTCGGGAACTTTTCTAATATATCGGGCAATTGAATCTTTTAGCAAATTCTTCACTCGAACTCTAAACTGAAAGATTAGCCGCCGAATTTGATGTATTCGAAACCCGTTAGCGATAATGCTGCTGCCCCAAGGAAAGTTGGTTCATGCTGCTTCTTGGATTTTTTATTTTATTTAATATTTGTTAATTCTGCTAAATGAAGAATTGCATTGGCTGTCTATAAATGGTCTTCTTGGCCATTGTTTTTTGTTTCTTGGGTAATGGATGCTTTGTGCTGTAGCGTTGCAGGTTAAGATGTTTTTTGAGGCTGAGACCCCTAGATTAGCATCGGAGTCAGGTTAAGGTGGATCCAGGTGCATTCTAAAGGGATCTTAGCTGTCCCATATCGCTTGGGAGAAGCTCTCTGGCCTACTTTATAACCGATGTGGCTCCCCTCACCTCTCAAGACGTCTTTTGAGGCTGAGACCCCCAGATAGAGGGCTTCTCCCAAGCGATGTGGGAGAGCTAAGATCCCTTTAGCATGCACTCAGATCCACCTTAACCTGGCTCTGATGCCAATCTGGGGATCTCAGCTTCAAAAGACCTCTTGAGAGGTAAGGGTAGCATGCACCCATGAATGGATCTAGACTTAGAATCAAGGAAAAATGGAGTCAGTTTCCTGCAGGTATGCCTTCGCACAGTGGGCGAACCTTTTCGTTCAAGCCCTTCGAGGATAGCCTTTTAGCAAGAAGCCACTCTGACATTTAGTTCAGAGCCTAAAGACACTCAGAGAGTCACCGGTCTCATCCATCACGAGCATTGTAGTCATAGTCTGAGTCATCAGAACTATGTATTGCCAGAAGATGTTCTTTGTACTTTTGCTCAAGTCCTACAAGTGAATTTGGTGAGAGAATTTGGTTTGAAGAGGATGTTTCCTCTTGATTCTAGGAGGAGCATGTAGTGTTGGTAGGAATACTTGGCCGAGGCCAATTGGATGACTGAACATAGTAGGATGTGTCCATGCCTAGAGATAAGGACAAAGGTCCCTGATCATAGGGGTTTTGGGAAAGAGGACCTCCCTATTATGTGTAGGGGTCTTCAGAGGACTGTGCATGATCATCTGTGTCTGTCATTTCTTGCTCTTGTGATGATACAGCTTGTTTGAATTCCTCGAGTGCTTCTTTGGCTTTTGCTATAATGATCCCCTGCAATTGGTACATTATAGTTCCATACATCTTCAGGAATGATTTTATTTTCTTGGCACAAAATTCTTTGGAGTTCTCGGTACTGGTGTTCACAGCAACCAACAGGTCTTGGAAAAGATTTGTAAATCCGAGCTTCTATGAGGTGTGGTTGAGGTTTATAGAATGTAGTACCTATAATTTGTGGAGCATCAGTGATGTTACCATTGTTCTTTACAAAAGCCCATGGACATCTGAAGAATAGAATAGTGTGGACTTTAGGGTTTAGTTGGATGGTTCTCAATTCTTGCTGTAAGAGCTGTTTCTAGTGACTGGGAGGATAAAACCAATTAAGAAAGTCTAAGAGGTTTCTATCATTTTCCCTTTCAATGTTTCGACCGAGTTCGAATATCCTAGTAAGGTTGGCAATAAATCTTCTGGTTGGAATCTCAATAGCTCTTAAGTACTTATTGATTAAGTACCATAATAACCATCACAACTGATCAGGGAAAACTTCTTCCTTCTAGATTAAAGGATGTATAAATGGATAGTCCGAGTTTAACCCAAAAGGATAAAGAAATCCATGGAATCTGAATAGATCCGTGTGGCATTGCCACATGAGGTTTTCCATGTTTTTAGTGAGGCTATCATTCTGGACTTGTTCAACAATCTCTTGGGGGTATCACCAGCTTAGCCAATCTCATATTCTTTCAGTCTTATACTTTTCATTGTGATGAAGAGTATGGAAAGCATGCCTCATGATGTACATGTTGATTTCTGCTGATGCTTTTGGTCTTGATAAGAAGTTAGCAAGCACGTTCTTCTTCCCAGCAATGTGTTTGGTTTTAAAATAACATTTTGAAAACTATTCGGCCCATCGAAGCGGTCGAGAATTTGGGATCTGCTTTTGTTTAAACTTGGTCATCTGAGGAAAAAATGTCATGTCTAATTCTACAAGGAAGTGATGGCTGATGAGAAGGAATTCGAACTTTTTTATGCAATTTTTTACCGCCAATATTTATTTGAAAGTGAAATGATAAAGCATTTTAGCTTGGGAAATTTTTTCACTTTTGTAGGCACACAGATGTCTCTTACCATTAATTTCTTTAAATAGGATAGTTGCCCAGTATCCATCACTGACATTAATCTGGAGAATTCTCTTTCTTGTTGAAAGGATTTGCAATGGGGGAAGAGTCTGCATAATCTCTTAAGTTCAGCGACTGCTTTAGTCTGAAGTTTTCCCTGAGGTGGGGGATTCTTCTTCAGCATTGATTGCAGTGGAATCAGCAGTTTGACAATATTTGGAATAAAGTCTCTGAGATAATTAATTATCCTAAGAAATTGCTGAACATGTTTTGTCGTAAAGTTCTCTTCAGGAAATTTTAACAATTCCTTAGCAATGTGTGGCCTTGGATAGTATGTCCCTTTGTTAAGGTGCATACCAAGAAATTCGATTTCTGTTTGAGCAATATTCATCTTTATTTGAGAAAACATAATCCCATGTTTTTTCACGATTTCTGCAAACTACCCAATGGCAATGGGATTCTTCATCAGGGCTATAGAGCATAATATCATCAATATATATTGCTGCGCTTGACAAGATGGGTTGGAAAATTTGACACGTGGCTTTCTGAAATAGGGATGGTGCCACCTTTAAGCCAAAAGAAAGAACTTTCCATTAAAAATGTTGGTTCGAGATGCAAAACCCTATTTTGGGTTTGTCTTCAAGATGGATGCCCAATTGCCAAAATCCAGCTTTGAGATCGAATTTGGAGTAGATGTGGGCTTTGAATAATCCGGTAAAGAGGGAATTTCTTGAAGGTAAAGGGAATTTGTCACCTTGAAGGAAGAGATTAAAAGGCTGGTAGTTTATTATCAGTCACATTTTTCCTCTATTTTGCTCGGCACGCTTATTGATATAAAAGGCTTCACAAGCCCATTGAGAATTAGAGATTTCATTAAGGCCTTGTTGTAACAATAGCATTCCTTCTAAGCAGCAACCAGATGTTCTGGATTCATTCCCATATGACTCGTCTTAGTTGGATTGATGTCTTCATTCTTTATTAAGGGAATACGAACAAAGAATTCCATATTTTTTCATAAAGAATGAGAACATTTTTGGGAGAATTCATAATGAGATTCTGAACAAGATTCTAACAGCTTCTGCATTATCAGATCTAACAAATTCATTTGGATGAAAAAAAGTCTTTGGATATTGACAAATTTAGAGAATTGATCCTTATACTTAAGACCGTTTCCAAGAATGATACGAAGCTGAGAAATCTAAGTCATAATGTCCCAACCAATGATCAAATATTTATTGGGAAGACTGGATCCAAAAAATTTTGTAGTTATGGAACACTGGAGAAAAAACTGAATAGTTACTGGAATTGTTCTTACATTTGTAGAAAAAGTATCTCCTGAGGCAAAATTAAAATATTGAACACAGGAAGTCTAATATTCTTCAGGAAGTACTTTAGTGTATAATATTGAACAACTTTCACTAGTGTCTATAAGAGTAATGCCAGTGATAGGCTTGGCAAACTTTGAAGTGAAGATTTTCACAATAAAATGGGGACAATAGATTTGGCTTAAAAATATGTCAGGGTTTTGTTCTAATCAAGTGAGGGATATGTGAAAAAAGTCTTCGGAATTTGAATCTGAATAAGTTTCATTGGGAGTTTGATAACAAGGAATGACACAAAAAGTTTGTTCAAATGATTCTTTATCCGCAAAGAATAGAGATTCGATATCATCATTTTCAAGTGAAATACATGTCTTATTCTCTATGTGATGTATCAAATGATTCTGACATTTTCTTCCCTAAGGGCAATTTTTTGGTGAAATGGCCCTTTTAATTGCACATGAAGCATCAAGTTGATTTATTGTGGCCTGAGTGATCCTTACATTTGCGTAGGAATCGCCATTTCTTCTTTCTCCAGAAGTGCTTAGAGCCATGTCTAGATTTCTTTATCCATAATTTCTTAAAGTACTTCTTCTTTCTGGAAGACTTTCCACAAGAGCTATCATAGTCTCTTTTGGAGCATTTGATCTTCAACTCCTGGCGAGAGCAGGCTTTATCTAGTTCTCTGTTGTCTATGAGATAGGTTTTGACCATTTGGCGCTTCAAACATAAATCTTCTAAGCATTGATGGATCTCTTGTTGTATTTCTCCCAAAAGAATATCCATAATTCTTCTTTGTCTGCTGAGAAAAGAATTCTCAACCTGCTGGGATAACTCTTTAGGGATGGAAGTCAGGAAGATTTGCTTTAGGTTTGGATCAACTCCAATACCATAGAAAAGTTTGAGCATTTCTCAATAATGTTTATCGAGATGCTTTTTTTTTTTTTTAAGAGAGCAACATTTTCTTTCAAAGAATTCTCTCCTTTTGAGCTCATGAAGGTCAGAAGGTTTTCCAATAAAAAAATGATATAAAAGGGAAATGGCATGACTGAAATGTGGTGAAAGTAAAAATTGAACCTGGTCTTGTTCTGTCACCAATTGCCACCAATGTTTGAGACTTCTCGTAAACCTTGTGACAAAACCAAAAAGGACATCATATTTATCATGATTGGTAAGAGCTTGGACATTTAACCAAGTATGGAATTCCTCAAATCTTTCTGACCATTTGGAATAGGGAATATCGTCAACAGTGAAAAACTATTTGGAGGAAGTGGTCATATTCAAAGAATGATTGTTTGCTTGAACCACATCTAGTTCAGAAGGGTTGGATTCCATATCCTGATCTGGAGGGTCGGCCATGAATATTGATGACGTTACCGGCATAATAGGGAAGGAGTCAAAGTCAGGGATTGAGAAGGATGAAGAGATTGAAGGAGATAGTGAATCTGACTTTGTGTCAGAATTGTTCGGAAAAACCGATTCTACTATAATTTGGTCTTTTGAAGTGACATGATCTGGCTGTTCTTCCTGATTGCTTAGATCTTTCAAAAAAGATTCTAACAAATTTGATAGCATCATTTGGCTTGGCTTTCCCTTTATAACAAGCAGGGATTCTTCAAGCATCTTCTCTTTTCCCTTTTCTTTCCTTATTCGATCAAGTTCTCTGAGGCGATTTCACATATCTACCACATCTGTCTTCTCTTGTCTGATAGGAATGTCTGTAAGGGCAGCAAAGATAGATGTATTCTGAGGTGGTGGAAGTGAATGCTTTGTCCGCACCGTAGTTGGAAATGGGTTGAAAGGATTGGACATTCCTTCTTCAAAGAGTTCAATCTGTCTTTTGAGCTTTTATATTTCCGCCTTGGGACTTTCAAGATGATGATATCCCAATTGTTGTCCGGATTCTAAGGCACTAAGCCTCTTTTGGAAGTCCGAAAGCATCTTTTTGCTAGTTTCATCATATCTTCAAAGATCTTGTTGCACATTCACAATTTTGGAGTCAATTGCTTTAAATGCATTGTTGTGTGTTAAAAGAGTCTTCAATTGCCAATTCAAGATGGCTTCAGCAACAGGAGTTCTTTTCTGTATTCCATGTTCATCCTCATCAGTGGGGGCAGGTATTTTGGGAACATGTTGATATATGCCTTATGGATCAATGCATTCTTCTAGAGCAAGGAATGAAAGTTGCGAGTTTTCACGTACAAGAGGAGGAAAATCTGCCTCTCGAAACATTGCAATGGAAGAGCTAGGCGATGTTGCTTGTGGAATTTCGAGTGAGTAGGAATGTTTTTTTGTCCACTTTAGGATTGGCTTATAAAACGGGGAAAGGGATGATTTCTTCAGAGGAGGAGGTGATGGTGGTGACGGTGGTGGATCCGGTGAAACCGAGGGTGGAGCAGTGAACTCTGGTGGTGGAGTTGGAGCATAAGAAACCATAAATTGAAATTTATCACACTCACCAAGAGTATCAACGGAGGAGTCTCCGTTTAAGTACCTTTGGTACATATTATCTTTTGACTTTATGTGCTTCCGTTAGGGTTTTGCATATGGGTCTACTTCGTCGAGAGAATTTGTACAATAGGAACATTGACAAAAAGGATTCCGAAGTGTGACCATATTTGTCTTATATTTCAAATAAATAGTTCCCTTCCGTTTTCCCCGGACTCTTTTTTCCATGTTCCCGCTACTAACTCTCCAACAACCCATATGGGTGTCACCTCTTACCGGTGAAAAAAAAAGCACATGAACATCGGTTTCCACCATAATTGATTATATTATTTTACGTATTTTTATTAATAATCAAAATATGCGAACAAGTGCAATACAAGAAAGAATTATAGTTTGTTGAACAAGGAGATATAATTATTCATCATACTCTACTACGTAATTGACTCTATGATGTACAAACCATGTTCCCTATTGTCACGGACTAAGGTATATCCAATGGACTAGGTATCTTATTTCTTCGATCCTCTTTAGTGATTTAACTTGTACAATGTAACCCAAAGTTCCCATGAGTACAAACACACCAATAGCATTCTCATTTACTAGTGTGTCACTTCCCCATTTTCCTGGTCAAGAAATGGATAATCTATGTAACCAACAACTGGATCTTGAGTATAAAATGTCTCTCTGTTGTAACCATTCAATGGTGCATCCACCTTGAATCGGTAGACCAAATCAGGGTTAGAGATGAAGAGTCGACCATACGATATCAAGTCCGTGTCTCCTCCAGCCAAAGCCTTCATCCCGAGCTCTCGGGTGAAACCGCCGGTTAACATGAAAGTACCTTGATAAGCTCTCCTCCAAGTTCTCGTCAATCGAGCTTCTTCATCCTCCTCTTGTTCGCCATAATTTTTCGTGCCATTGGCTGTGAATCGAGGTTGAGGCACATGGAGATATGCGAGTTTGGAACCTATCTCATTTTGGAACTTGTTCAATCGCTCGATGACTGCTAGGCCTAGACTGAGTGGATCAGGATCCAAGGCATCATTATGGTCAACTACTGGTGAGATTTTAACTCCCGTTCAATCAGTGCCAACTTCTTCTGCCACCACTTTGACGATCTCCATCAAAAATCTGCATCCATTCTCAGTTGATCCTCCAAATTCATCTACTCTATCATTGATTGAATGCTTTAAGAATTGATCAATGAGATAGCCATGTGCTCCATGCACCTCAACACCATCAAAACCTAAAGTTGAAATCGATTTGATTATTAATACTTATGTGCAACAAACGAAGTAAATA
The DNA here is from genome assembly GCF_016545825.1 of Eucalyptus grandis. Lineage (NCBI taxonomy): Eukaryota > Viridiplantae > Streptophyta > Magnoliopsida > Myrtales > Myrtaceae > Eucalyptus > Eucalyptus grandis. Next base: position 45,325,263 of record NC_052619.1, on the reverse strand, counting down.
AAACTAATTTAAGCATCCATCACGATATGACTATAGTTCATGGATTAACCTGCTCGAATGGCATTTGCAGCTGCTCGGCGATATTGCTCGATAACTTGCCATACTTCGTGTGTTTGGAGAGCTCTTGGTTTGTGAGGAACATCGAGAGTCCCGTCAGGCATGATGATTTTCCATTTATCGGAGATGGATTGATTTGTCGACGAAATCGGAGCGCCTCCATCAGGTTGATAAACTAATACAAACACCATTATATAATACCAATTGTTGTTAGAAACAAGTATAGAAGGTGAAATTTAATAAGTTAACATTGCCAAAGTAGGAAAAAAGTATAACAGCAAAAACAGATTGTCAAATTAAAATAGTGCAGGTCGTGATTATGTGTTATATGGGGGAGCTACAGAAATATTTGGTGGCGTCGGTTTAAGAAAATGAATTTAGTACCACGGTTGGAGGCACGACCAACGTGCCAAAGTTGGCAGAAGATGATGCCGCCCTTGGAATGAACAGCATCCACCACCTTCTTCCATGCTTCGACTTGCTCTTCAGTGTAAATCCCCGGAGTACCTGGAAACCTGGTTTAACAACATTTTATTTCTCAAACTTAAAGATCCTCCTATGATCCAAAGCGAAGTTCATATTACTTGCTGTCAAGCAATGAATAGGGTATAAATAACTTGCGGTGCTCAGGTGTACATCGGTATGTAGACAATTTCAGTTCCTTTCTGCGTGATATATAGAAGACAGCTTGATCTCAGGACCAAAGGATGTACCCAGCGGCCGTGTCAGAGATGAGGGTGCCTTCGGTGATGAGAAAACCACCCTTGGTCGTTCTTTGCGCATAGTACTCTGCATGCACCGGCAATGGAATCCCATTGATTGCTCTGCATCTCGTCAAAGGCGCTAGCACTACCCTGTGAGAGAGATCGAACTTGCCCATCTGGAAGGGAGCGAAGAGGTTCGTGGCCATTTCGTGAGTAGCTTGTATTCTGTTAAGAGCAAACAACAAGGATTGATACTAAGAATATGATGGTGAAGATTTGAAGACGGTGCAATGTGAGGTTGATCGATATTGCTCATCGATTTTTATAGTTTGGCGTTTCCATTTGAACATAGCAGCAAGAACTGGGAAGATTCGCCGTAATTCAGTTTGAACATGGCAAGGTTTGATTTTGATATGACTAAGTCGTCGCGTGTTGGGAAGGTCAAATTGCAATTTGCTTTCTTTAACCTCACTTTTCTCCTTGCAAAATTGTTTCAAAGACATTGACGTATAGAATATGTGGTTGTTGGAAATTGGTGATTCATTTTCAACAAAGTTTAGAAACTACTAACTTAATGGAGAAGGAATGAGTCAGCAACATTGCACGTCCATGCAAGAAAAGATGAAGAGTCCAAGTTGAACTTGAAGACTCTATGAAGAAGCCAAGCATCAAAGAAAATCCTAGAACAAACAAGAGAAATCTACGTGGCTGGGAAACACGTGAAGAAGCCTCAAGCTGATCAAGAAAAGGAAGGGGCACACATTAAAATAATATTATAGCTGCTGCTGGAGTTTTCAAGAGAAGAACAGGAAGCAAGCTTCAACTTACTAACTTGAACGTGAAGCAAAAGGAAAGCCCACACCTGTTGACTCTTAACCATGAAGAAAGAAGGATCAAGAGTACGTGGGCAGCAAGTGTACTTGGAGAAGAAGGAAATTAGCTGTCTAGGGCGGTGATTAAGTCGGTTGTAATTGCCTATAAATATGCTTGTACTTGATCATTTGAGAGTGTGTGAGGGGAAACCCTCCACCGAGAGTGTGAGGTCCACCTTGTGTGGGAAAATCCTCCACCATGACTATATGGAAAGTGTCTTTCACCAATCTTCATCAAACTGTTTCCTTCAACTAATGAAAATATTTCTTCCATATCTCATGTCATTTATCCTTCAAATTATCCTACCTTGTCCCTTGTCCATCCTCTACAAAATATACCATACACTTGCACACATCACAAACCAAAAACTATAATTAATACATGCTTCCGCATGCACACAAACCCAAAATATTTTAACAGTGGTTCTAACGTTTCTTTATTTTCTTTATTCTCAAGGGGGAGGATAAGAATAGTCTCAATTCGTCTTCGCTTGAGTCAGGCCTCGTGGAGCCATGAGAACCGCAAAAGTAGCAAGGAGAGGTCTAGAGAGTCGGAATAAACCCGTGCCTTCATCTATCGACTGTTCTTTTCTCTTTTTCTTTTTCCCACAAAGATATAAATGCTTGATAGCGATGCTAAAACAAACATAGTTTCATTAGTCAAGACTGAAGAAATCGTAGATTACCGTAACTCTTATTCAATAGCTTTCTGTTTGGACTGATTAGTCATAAGCATGTCGAACTTGTATGCTCATATAGCGCACTTTAATATATTGTGTCGTGTCTTGTTGAGGATTGCAAACATATGAAAATATATTATTGATGGATAATTGAATAGGGAGAGAGAGAAAGCAAATGATGGTACTCGTGAGAGAGACTGAACTTGCCCGTTGACATGGAATGATGAGGTTCAAAGTCATTGAGCGTAGCTTATATCTAACTAAGAATGAACAAACCAAGAAGATGCTAAAGTATTACATCGAGAGCTGAAGATGGCAGGCAAAGTTGGTAAAAGAGAGGTCACATCTGGCATAATTCCTTCTGAATAGACCAAGATGACATTGTCATCTGGTATTTTTCTTATGCGCCATCTATATGTAATCTAACATACTTAATTCAAGTAACGGCTAGATTGAGATATTTTCACAAAATCTATTTGAGCTTGAAGCAAAGGGCCAAGCCGAACGGGCAAGGGGGAGAGGAAATTTCGGTAAAAGCACAATTAATGTGGCACAAAGGGAGAGAAATTCTAGAAATATCAATTAAAATCACAGACAAATTTCTGGATATACTAAAACTAAGAGATCGACAACTTTTATAACATAAGACTCTTTTCGTTCATCATTGTGATTTGACTTTTAATATTCTCATTGGGTCTTATTTCAGATTCCTCACCTACCATTAATCATATAAAAAAAGAAGCTGGACTATAACGTTGGAGATTGAAGAGAAAGCCAAAAAAAAAAAAAAAGACAGAAAACAAAATGATCCTACTAAGGGCGCG